>NW_005803851.1:0-7064 GCF_000240725.1 Microchloropsis gaditana
GTCATGGTCGGGCAGGGCGGGCCCAGTGGGACGGGGAGGAGGGTGGCGGCGCCGATCTTCCCACCCCCGCGGTGGGAGGAGCCGTCGGGGGGAGGCGGGGGGCAGGCCTATGCGATGCCGTCCACCACTGTGACGGCGGCGGGGAACACCAGACAGAGGCCTGGGGCCGCCCGGCCTCCCGCCAACCCGTGGAACCAGCAACAGCAGCAACACCCACACCAGCACCAACAGCAAGAGCTAGAAAGGCAGCAGCCCGTGCATTCGCATGGAAGTTTATCTTCGCAGGCACCGCCGGCAAAAGCAGGTCTCCTGGCCACCTCTACCGCTCCGTCTCGCGGTCCCACCGCCCACCCCCCCACCCAGCCCGCAAGAGCCAACTCCATCAGCAGTCACAAGCAGCAGCAGCAGCAGAGCCTTCCGCCTTACTTGGTGTCGCCGTCGCCAGAATGGCGCCTGGTCGAGAAGCTGCCACCAATGGGCCGGGTTTAGGGAACGCGGCCGTTACTGGTCTCCCGCAACCGCCGCCCGGGATTATTTCACCCCCTCAAACTCCGAATCCGGGGGGGCCCTCTCTAGGTGTCCTCCCTTTCGACCTTGCAGCGGGTGGGTCAGGCGGATTGCTTTGGTCGATGGAGGGGATTGTGCAACATAACGGTGACGTCGGCATCAGCACGGACTCCGCGTCCGAGTTAGGGCAAGAAGGAGCGGAAGGCGCCAGTCCGCCATCGTTAACTCTTTTTGGGGGCGAAGATCGGCTCGGTGGGATCGAAGGGATGCCTCTTCCAGGGGTAAGGGAGGAAGGAGGAGAGGCGAGGAAGCAGGTGCGTCCCCCCGGGCCGCCGGGTCCGAAGGTCTCAGAGAAGACGATTCAACCGCCACTCAGAGGAGGCCTTTTATCCATGTTGTGGGCGGGGGGGGGCAGTAGCAGCAGCGGCAACAGTCAAGGTGTGCTTGGCAGCGGGAGGCCCTTTTCAAAAGCGCCCGGCTTATCCTCCTCCTCGGGTGAGAGTTTGGCGGAGGAAAGCGGGAGCAACGGAGGCCATGGCGCCCTGCAGCATCCCGGAACCCACCTGCTCTTCTCGGCGTTTCCCTTCGCGGGCACCGGAGTCGGAGAGGGGCAAAAGAGGAGTGGCCTCCTCGGTCACGCGGGAGCGGGGTCTCTGGACCGGACTGAGACAGGTACCATCGGAGGGGCTCGGACAGGGAGGGGCAATAAGGATGCTCGCCGAGAGGCCTTCACCGCCACCGAATGCCTCGTCAGCCTTCTCGGCCTAGACCTGCCCGACGCTCCTTCCTCCTTGTCCGCCCGGACCCGCGCGTGCCCCCCCCCGCAACAGCCGCCCGTCCCCTCCTCCACCCAGGCTCCAAGCTCCCGCTATTCATTCGCCACAGAAGAAGGCGGTGCCGGGGGCGACAAAGCGACAGAGGGGGTGACAGGCATGACCCGCGGCTACGTCGGTGCGGGAAGTGGCGAAGCCAGCGGGAGCCTCTACCCCTCGTTGCGTTCGGGCGTGGCTTTACTGCAGCAGCTCCTGCCAAATTGCTCCATCACGTATGGTGACGGGGCAGGCACTCCTGCGCACACAGCCGGTGCGCTTTCTTCCTCTTCCGGTACCCCTTCTGGTAACAGTGGGCATGTCACTAACAGTGGCGCGGACAAGGACGGTCGGGGACAGGGCCTGCGGCCTGTCTTCTAGTACGCACGCGCCAAATTGCTCACAGGTGGGACAGGAGAAGGGGAAGAAGGAGGGTGCTGCAGCGGTGGGGAATCCGTGGACGGGGGAGCGCCCGCACAAGGAATGCGCCGATGGATGATGAAGAAAGAACCAGGAAGGAGGAGGCACAAGGCTCATGAGAAGGATGATCCGACCCATTTGTCAATCAGATAAAAAAAATAAAGACAATGAGGAAAAACACGCGAGTCAGAGGCTCTGGGATGCCCTCTCCTTGACCTAACTCGATGCACGCAACGCGGTTCCGTTCGACCGACGCCCTATAAGGTGGATACTTCTTGGTTTTCTCGATTGCTTTCTTTCACATTATAAATCACCCACAGTAACTCTCTGTGAGCCCCGCCCCTCCCCCCTGCGTCCTCGACTTCAACTCCCGACTCACTCCCTTCTCAAATTGTTCAAACGTGCCTCCAGATCCGTCATGGTCGGGTCTGCCCCCAACGCCTGTGGCTCTCTCTGTCCCCCACTGCTGGTGGCCGCGGCCGTGGCAGTGGCCGTATTGGGCACCGCCCCTGGGGCCTCGGGCACGGCGTCCGTCATGTCCAAACCCAGCTCCGTGAGCACGGCGCCCACGATCCGCTCCTGCTCCTCCTCGTCCCCTTCCTCCGTCATCGCGTCGTCCATGGCGTCACCCAGCATCTCCCCCGTCAGCTCCGACTTCTCGTTCTCGCGGGCGAAGTCCGTCATGATCTTCGTGAGCGCCGGGACATTGACCTGTTTGTTCATGCTTACCATGGCCGATGTAACGCTGCGCATGGCACTGGCCATGGCCTCGTGGGACCGCACGGTTTCCA
The DNA here is from genome assembly GCF_000240725.1 of Microchloropsis gaditana. Classification (NCBI taxonomy): domain Eukaryota; class Eustigmatophyceae; order Eustigmatales; family Monodopsidaceae; genus Microchloropsis; species Microchloropsis gaditana. The sequence goes on from NW_005803851.1 coordinate 2,528, forward strand.
GCTTCAGGGCAGCCCCCTGCAAATGCGAGCGCATTTCAATGAACTTGGTCTGATAATTTCTATCGGAAGCGTGATAGCAGAAATATGTGGAAATAGGGAACACAGGGACAGATTGTAAAAATTTCTGGTGTCCTTTTTTTACTTGTGGGAAAACCACCCATAAGACTCCTTCTGAGTTGAACGAGAGTCCAGGCACGCATGCGCTTTTACCGGGGCCCCTACCCCACGCACCGTGTACGAACTAAGTCCTTTGCCATGGTCTTGACCGCCCCCATCTGGTTCTCCTTGGCATATTTCTTTATATCCATTATGAGCTTCTTCTCGTTCTTTTCCAAGTTGTTGCGCTCCCGGTCCAGCTCCCGGATGGCGCGGTTAATCATGCGTTTATTCTCGCGCATAATTTCCTTCAAAGGCTTTTTGGCCCACATGTTCCCCATCTTTAGCGTAGCCAAATTTGCTGTGCGGGGCACGTGGGCGAGAGCGGGCGTGAGATTCGTTCACAGGGGCAACGCGGGAGTCGGCCACACGATTTATCCGAAGCGGCGTCCCTGAGCGCATTTCGACCTGCGGCAAGTTCGCGGAGAAAGAGACCACAAAACTGCTTTTTAAGAGCTCGTTTATGAGCCGCATCAAAGTATTGCGTCCCTTCAACGAGCCCACGGTACTTAAAGACACCATGTTCCACGTGACGGGGATCAGCGTACACTGGAGCCCCCCATTCCATGTAGGGGCGTGATAAGTTTGGCCGAACAACACCGCACACTTCATGATAATATATGTCATTGTCCATCACGTCCTGAAAGAGGCAAGTAGTACCTTACCCATGATTTAAATGAAGGGTGTTACATTTGTTCCGTGTAGCATAATGAAGCTACACCGCACTGCCCTTTACCTTTGCCTCGCGTCACGGCAAATTATCAGTACTTCCGTCTCGAAGCAGACAAGAGTTACCATTCTCTTAAGTAGTTTTTGAACAAATGAGAAAAATTCGGTGCGTTCGTATTCCTACGGTAAGGTTTTTGCGGCGCGGGGGCATAAGCAAGGGCTCAGGCGGAGAGCGCCGCTCGGCGGGTTCGCTGATCTTCTGTCACGCCTACTACACAATTGTTCAAATTGACACTTTTTGCACTGTGGTATCTCTCTTTCACGCCTGCCACAGTCTTGACCTACAACTCCATAATCAGACTCGGAATGCCCCTAACGAATAGATTGTAGGGGGGGTTCGCCCCGAAGGCAGCACTGGATGAACCAGCGATAGATATTTCGCGCGCTTTTGACGTTTGGATATCCTTTCCACAAACAAGACCGACTGAGCTCACTATGCCAAATTTTGACCTGTCGCTAGACATGCTTGATACTGGAGTAGTCGCGGTTGAATCAAAGACCACTTCGTCTCCGAAACGGAGTACGTACGTAAACTTTGCCTCCAGATGCGCTCATCAATTTCGATGTCATGACTGTGGAAGTCAGGACTTCGCACACCCGGAAGGGCGACATGGCAGGAATGCACCGCGCCGAAGACCTGATATCAATGATCGAAAACTATTCTTTTCTCGTATGAGTAGAAGACTGTGATTAAAAGTGCACAACAATTTTCAGTGAAGGAAGAAAAGGATATCGACCCGTGTCCGAGTAGCAAATAAGGCGCTTGTTGAGTTTGTTGAGGGGTTCTAAAGGAACCCAGTTGGAATTGTTTTTTTCGAATTTTTTTTTACCACGAGTCGCGTGAGCTGCGGTAGGAATTAGAGCACAAGTCTCTTAGGAGGAGCTCGTGTACTTGGTGACAGCCTTGGTGCCCTCGGACACGGCGTGCTTGGCCAGCTCACCGGGCAGCGTCAGGCGGACAGCCGTCTGGATCTCGCGGGAGGAGAGGGTGGACTTCTTGGTGTAACGAGCCAGCTTGCCAGCCTCCGTGGCGAGGCGGTCGAAAATGTCACCGATGAAGGAGTTCAGGATGGAAACACCACGCTTGGAGATACCAGTGTCGGGATGCACCTGCTTGAGCACCTTGTAGATGTAGGAGCCATAGCTCTCCACGCGGGTCTTCTTCTTGGTGCCCTTGCCTGCCTTCTTAGGGGCCTTGGCGGACTTCTTAGAGGGGGTCTTGGCCATTGTGTTAGGATGGTAAGGTTTGAAAAGGTCTGGTAAAATGGGCGGGAAAAAGGGGACAGATGTGAGGAAGGAGTGTCAAAAGTAGGCAAGAGCACTGCACCACGGTGATACATGCGCTCCTAGGTCTCCAACCAGATTGCATTGAGACTCAAGCCTAAATGGCAAATTGTGATGCCGACCAGGCGTATTGTGTGTGAAGCCTGGGGGCAACTGCTATGAAGAGCAAATGCTTGAGACGGCTACGGACTCAGGGTGGCACCGTGCGACTGAATCAGAGGTAACATTGGAAAGGCTCAAGGACGTATGGTGCGAAGTGGTTCTTAGCGATAAGGATGCACAGTGATAATGTATGCGACTCTACAAACAACATGACAAGCAGATCACGGGAGAAACTAAGAGCCGCACTACAAATTTGTTGCTGGGCCGTTGTCGCGGGCTCTCCCCCCCCTCCCGCCTCCGTGCGCTCTGATTGGTCCACTAAGCCGTTAAATTTTCATGGCGTCATGTTTTACATCCGGGTTAGTGTCAAAATTGCTCAGTCTGTGACGACAAGGCGGCAGGCATTCTATGTTGCCTCGTCACGTCGTTGTGTTTCTCTTCACTTTTCTCTTTTATCGTTTCAACTCAGCACGATGCCTTGTTGATTTGGCATATACATGTCTCATCAAGTAATTGGACTGTAGCACAACATTAATCCTATCGTCACCGTCATTTCGTCGTGCAAATTTCTTTTGTACTCCTCTGAGCTGGCACCAACATGATTCTGGAGTGTCTTGAGATCCTCGCGTGCTCGAAGGGGTCCAATTCTTACCACATCTCATTGTTCGAGACAGTGCAGTGCTCAAAAGTGATGTGCGATATTTTGTGGACATGGACGAGGAACCGAATTCTTGACATCCCCTTCCCATCGTGCAGGAATCTCCTCAAGACACTAGCAAAATATGGCTGGCAAAGGCAAAAGTGGCCGCGGCGGTGGCAAGAAAGGAGGCGTTTCTCGTTCCTCCAAAGCAGGCCTTCAATTTCCAGTCGGCAGGATTTCCCGCTTTTTGAAGAAGGGACGTTATGCCGCGCGTGTCGGGTCCGGCGCTCCCGTGTACCTGGCTGCCGTGCTGGAGTACCTGACGGCTGAGATCTTGGAACTGGCTGGTAACGCCGCCCGCGACAACAAGAAGACCCGGATCATTCCCCGTCACGTCCAACTGGCTGTCCGCAACGATGAGGAGCTGAACAAGTTGCTCGGCGGTGTGACCATTGCTTCTGGTGGCGTGCTTCCCAATATTCACTCTGGTAAGGATGTAGACCTGTATTGGAAAAGTAGAAACGTGAACTTGATGGGATGTGATGTAGTAAGACTCGGTCGCTTTCTACTTGAACATGAGCGTCGACCCACATCACGATGCACCGCTATTTCAATCGCCCATTCACAGTGCTCCTTCCAAAGTCTAAGGGAAAGAAGAGTGGCAAGGGATCTGCTTCGCAGGACTACTAATTGGTGGCCAGAGCAAGAAATTTCCTCGTACGAGAGCGCGAGCCGAGGTGTGAAATTCTTAGAAAAACATTTCTTGTCACCTTTCAAAAGACTTTACGACCGTTGTGACCACCGATTGTACATTGACCCGTTTCGTAGCTTGCCTTACGTTCCTTTGCTCTCAAGTTATGTTATTCGTCTGGACTACCCTTCTCTTTCCTAGACGCATCATGCTGATACAAGAGCAGAATGAATACGAAAGAGGCTGTAGCAAGTAAATGTCAAGTGAGGCCGTCGTCCGCGACAAAATTTCGACGCTCTAATTTGAAAGTGTTCTTTCTGTAAACATGACTTAGACATCTTCGATCTCGTTCTCCCCTTCCCAATGAATACCATGCGCGAAGCAAGCGCACCCCACGCCGCCACCATTATACTCCTAGCATGTCTCGTGATGCCTGTCTCCCCTAGGCCGGCGGATGCATCCAGTATCACTCATGGTAAACATCGATTGTGACAATTCCTGCATGCCCGACTCATACATATACGAAAATTGCGATTCACACGTCGGGCTCATACCCGTCCCGTCCACTTCCTAATCTGCCTGCGCGTGAGCCATCCGACATTACCCCTCGCTATCTGAGCCCGTTTCCTCCTGCATGTTCCCGCCTCCAACCCCCACCTGCATGTACGACACTGCCGCTCCTCCGTTCCCACCAGTTCCGCCCGCCCCCATCACCATTGGCGCCGCCACGTGCTGCTGCTGATGCTGGTGCACATGCTGTGACGTGACCATCTGGGTGTGATGGGCTGCCATTCCTGCCCCTCCTTGGACTGCAAGTGCTTGCCCCTGCTGCTGGTGTTGCAATAGAAGCAGCTGTTGCTCCTCCTCCTCCTCCTCCTCCTCCTCGTCTTGGCCCATCTCCACGCCGGTGCCCTCGTCCTCCCGCATCGCCCCCC
>NW_005803851.1:7074-8013 GCF_000240725.1 Microchloropsis gaditana
GTCGCCGGCTCTCGGTGCTTCCCTTCGCCCTCGACCACTTCTCGCACGCCGGCCAGGAAGAACTCCTCCTCCCCGCCCGCCTCCAACGACCCCTGCTTCCCCTCCGCCCGGGCCAAGCAGGCCTGGGAGACCAACAACACGGAGAAGCGGACCGGGAATTGACGGCTGTAGATGCGGCGCAAGGTAGCGAGGGCCTCCCAAGAGTCCGGGTCCTCCAGGTCGAGGACAAGGGTGAGCGTGTACAGGTTCCGGGCGATGGTCTGGAGCTGCCAGGAGGGGAAGAGGAGCTGCCGGAGCGAGGAGGGCCAGCGCTTGTACTGCGCGTCCTTCTCCAGGTTGTTCAGATAGACGAGGGCGCCTTTGGAGCCTCGATAGATGTCGAGGCGGGTCTCCTGCCCCGGAGGCCCCCGCCGGCCCTGGCCCTCCGAGGCGTGAGCCAGGAGCGGGGCCGTGGCCGCCATGCCGATGAGCTGCTGCCGAAGGGCTGGCGGGGCGGGGAGGTGGGCAAGGCGCTGCAGGGCCCGGATCTCCCCCCGGAGCGCCTTCAAAATGTCGAAGACGTTGAAGATGGGGCCGGCCAGGGAGCGCGGGAGGCCGTTCAAGAAGAGGGTCCCCGGCTTGAGCACGGTCCCGTATCCCAAGGCCCGGGAGCGCAGGGCGGTGGCGGCGCCTGTCCGGTACTCCTCCTTGACCTTCAGGGAGGAGAGGCGCGTGGCCCGAGACGGGAAATTCTGCGCGAGCTCCTGGAGCTTCCGCAGCGGGTCCTTGGCGGCGGCAATGGTCTGGGCGGCTTGGAGGCCCAAGTCCCGCATTCGCCAGACCTTCATGTTGGTGGCGCCCGAGGCCGCCTCCACCGAGGACTCGCCCTCCGCCTCCTCCTTCAAGAGGTTCAGGCGGAGCTGCCGGAGTTGCGCGGAGAGGGAAGGCTCCCTCGCCAGG
>NW_005803851.1:8023-10503 GCF_000240725.1 Microchloropsis gaditana
ACCAAGCCGCTCACGTCCTCCTCCCCGACGACCCCCCCCCCTCCTCTCCCTCTTGCGGCTCTTCCTGCGTCCCCTCGGTGGCCGCCGCGCTCCCCGGTGCCGGGGAGTCATCGATGTTCCTGTACTCCATGTTTTTAACGTCGAGGTAGACGCCGTAGCCCTGCAAGGCCGTGCGCACAGTCCGCTCCTCCGAGAGGGCGGGCACGTAATGACGCAGCACGTACGTCAGGGTCCCGGCGGCGGCGGCCGGGGCGAGGAGATTGTGGTAGCCGTAGAATTCAGAGGTGCCGATGGTGGAATAGAGAGTGACGAGGACGGAAGGGGCCAAGCGGTGGGCTGGGAGGGCCCCAGGGTAGACGTGGTCGAAAGGCAGGGCCCGCTTGGCTTCCGGGGACCCAGGGCCCGCGCCCTGCGTCCCGTCTGTTGGAAGCGCAGCCAAGGCTGCCTCCAGCCTGCTGGCTTCACAGTATACCTCTTCTTCTAGACCTGGCCCTAGGGAGACCACTGCCCATGATGTAGAGGTGCCTTCACGGCAACCGCTTCGATCGGGAGCCGCCGCCGCAGCTTGGAAAGCCACGCCTTTTCTCAGGGACCGGTGCATCTCCAAGGTGGGCGAATAGGCCCTGATGCTCAGATAGAGGTGCAACATGGACTGAGATAGAGGGTGAAGCAAAGGGGTGGTCTGATTGAGCGTCAACGCCCACACGGTGTCGAGTGCGTCCTCTTCAAAGGTTGGGCTCTCGAGGGCCTTGTCCAGCTCCCATCGGCTAGGGCTTTGCTGCAAAGAGTCCACAAACGACCACAACAAGCCTTCATCACCCTCAACTTCGCTGGCCAGGTACTCCGCTGCTTCTTGAAGCGAAGACAAGGTCCAGGTCGGCCAGTCTGCCGTCACGGCGAATTCAACGCTTCGAGCCTGGGCGCTCAAGACGAACCCAGGGAGAATGCAGCTTAGGGCCGCCACCAGGAGCAGCTGCTTCAGACCGTAGCCAACGCGGGCAGACTCTGACGATCGTTTGTTTCGGTGTTCACAGCCCATGGTTGAAATTATTGCCCGTTTAAACACTTTTTATCATCGCCTGTCAGAGCACATGTAGCATTAGAAATGACTATTCGAATGAGAGAAACGACAGGCTGAGATTTGCAAAATATCTCGGCACTCGGCCCCCGCATCGGCCAAAATACCTCCACACCCTCCGTCTCCAAATTTGCCTACGCCTGGCTGCCATCTGTGTGTAGGCAGGCGGGGTCTGAAGGCCGGAGACGGGGGAGATGGAACGCGGAGAAGCAGATAGTCAGCGACGTCCCATCGCCGCCTCGGGGGCGGGCAAGCGCGAGACATGAGAACCCCATGCCACCGTTCCCCACCTCTACGCTATCACAAGCCTGGCGCGATTCACATGTGCATTGCGTACTATTGTCCTGTTTCCCACTTGATCTTTGTCCGCCGTCGCAGCGCTGGGATAGTGGTGTGTCTTGGGTGTCGCAATCCATGAGCTAGCTGTCATTACTTCGATGACGTTGGGATGGGGAAATGCTTTCTTCTGTGTGACTTGACACTCCTTCCGCTCCGTATACCGCACAAAACGCTAATCACACCATTTCACACACAGAAAGTGTTGTTGGGCTGGGATTTTCCGCCTTAGGATCGTTCTTGACGAGCCGTCACTGCGTCGAGAGAGGAAGAAGGAGCGCCAGGGCGAGTAGGATGTCCTTGTCACAAAGCGATGAAGAGGAGGAGGAGGAGCACTGCCCACTGTGCTGCGAGACATTGGACATCACGGATCGAAATTTTTTCCCGTGTCCTTGTGAATATCAGGTGCGTAAGGCAGGCGGGTGTAAAGGCAGATTGAGGGGGAGGCTTCGAGATGTGGCAGCGGTATGAAGGCTTGCGTACGCGGAGTGCTCTTTGTATAAATACGTGCCTGCAAAAAACTTTCGTGGCAGCAGATGCAAGCATGTATGCTAGCTATTGTAAGAGGCCTCTTATGCGAGATTGCGGGCTACTGGTGCGGAATGATGGTCCTATTCTCAATTTTCGGCTATTTCCCTCCCCCTTAGATATGCTGCTACTGCTGGAACCACATAAAAGAGAATTTGAACAAATTATGCCCAGCCTGTCGAACTCCTTACGGTGACGACCCTCACATTTTTTCTCCCGTTGATAAGGATGAGTACGTAAAATATGTGGGATGGAACACAGGGACCAGGCGGTGCATGGTTTCGGAGGAGGATAGGTGAATGCCAGGGTTGTCGCTTGGGTCCCAGAAGGCATTACCGCTTGTGTGTCATGCGCCCAGCTCCAATTTCTGACCTCCGAAATTACCTATCGTCCTACAGGATAATCAAAAAACGGAAAGAGAAAAAAGCGCGAGAACGAGCCGAACGCCGGGAGCGAGAGCGAGAGAGAGAAAAACTTGAACGGAGGGAGAGGGAGCGCGATCGGGATATCGGCCGTCCCGACCGAGACAGACGGGACA
>NW_005803851.1:10513-17917 GCF_000240725.1 Microchloropsis gaditana
ACCCGCCCTCCCGACGTGGAGGACGGCGATGGCACATCTCCCTCTCCTTTTCCCGTCGGTCCGCCCGTCCCCCCATTCACCTCCTTCCCTCCCCTCGGCTCTACCGCCCTTCCCTCCGCGAATTCCGATAAGGCAACTTGCGTACCTGCCAGCGCAGGCCTCCTCACACCTTTCCGACTTTCCCGCTCGAACATTGTTAGCGCCTCTTTTCCGTTCGTAAAGGCATAGTATTGCAATTTCACGTAAGGTTTTGCGGGAATGATCCGGATCTCCGCCGATAGCAAAAAGCCGAGGGTGCCGTGAGACCAGGGAATGTTGTAGAAAAGCTCCGGGTTTTTCTCGGGAGAGCAGAAGACAACCGAGCCATCGGCCAAGGCCACTTCAAACTGCATGCAGATGTGCTGGAAGAGTCCGTAGATGTGAGAGGAAGACTCGACGCCGACGCCCGCGATCAGGCCGCCCACCGTCAGGTCGTCGAGCTCGGGCAGCACGGGGACCGTCCAGCCCAAGGACAGGAGGGCGGCGGTGAGCTGGCCCATGGTGACCAAGGGCTCCACGCGAACCGAGGGTGCGGGGCCACTGGTGTTGATGGAGAGGATGTCGTGGAGGTCGAGCTTGATCTTTCTGAAAGTCTTCTTATCTGAGAAGGGGAGGAGGAGGGGAAAGGGAGGGACCCAGGTTCCGTCAGTGGAGGGACACTTGGGGTCGGGGGCCCCCACGAGTGCTACGACACGGGCAAGGGCCGATATCGAGGTCACTGGGGCAAGCCCTGGCAGCCTCCAGGCTCACGCGCTGGCCTTACATTTGCCGACGCGGAGGGACATGGTCTGCCAGCCCGGCCGGGCCGTGCATAGCTTGTTCTTGCCGTCGTGGAGGGCCCACTCGCGGATCTTGGGGAGAAAAGAGGGGAAGGGGGATAGAAGCTCAGATATGAGGCTACGGTGACACTGAAGCAGTGGAATCTGCGCAGGGACAGCGCGGCCGAAAGGCCAATGCGCGGGTCGTCACAGCGCCTGCCCGCTTCGAGGGGAAGAGAGCAGGCGTGTGACCCGGCAACACATGCATCTCAGGCTCATGTCAGAATCGTAGCTGTCAGCCCCTCCGCGGCCACTCCCACCACAGAATCGAGTGAGACTCGTCATCGGTCCACAGGGGACAGGGCCACCCTCGAGCCGGTGGATGAGGGATTGACTTTCAATGTGGCATTGAAACCCAATCCGTGGCGCTTGGGGCACTTCTCTTCTACCCAGCCGTTCGATCCGGCATTTAGCAACATTGATTTCAGTGTTGTGCAGGTAACGTGCATTCGGTGGGCTCTCCAAGCAAAGGAATTCCTCCCAGCACCAGCAGACACTTCCCTCTCCCTCTCTCACACCTGTTTTTTAATGTCCTCCACCTTTGCGTCGTGGTGCTTTGGCGCCCAGTTCCTCATGTAGAATTGTAAACCGTTTCGAATGTACAAAGCTATGTCTGAGAGCAAAATATGGTAGAGGAGATGACGAGGATGATGAAAGATGGGGAATGGAACAAGCATTGAAACGACGCACATCCCACGTCAAGGAACCCGCGTGGTTCCGTCAAAAAAGATCTGTTCTCAAGTAAAACGATACCTCCCGTGGCAGTTTTCGTGATATCCCCTTCTTAGCACACTCACCAAACATGAGAGAGAGGGGCATTAGCAGGAAAATGCAGAAGACCCATCGATGGTGCGTGATCATGTACTCGAACCAATTTTCCTCCCGTGCGGACGCCTGCCCACGCGACACCAACTTCGATTGCTGTGGCATATTTTGAGCTCGATGGCCACGGAGTGGGCTGCACGTCAAGGAGGCTTTCCGCCCGGTCGTTCGTTGAGGGGTCGCTCTGATCCCGCTCTCTGGCGCAGTCTTGTCACACAAAGCGACGAATACGAAGTCCAGGACGGCAGTATTTCTCAACCTCTTTTATGTGTGAGACTGAGATGTGAGTTTTCGCCGTATCTCCTGCAGTCTCTCAAATGAGCTTGAAACTGAGGCCAGGTCTACCGGGCCTCGATCTTAATCTTCTTCGTCCCTGTCTGGAGGCGACGCATCCTTTTGTTCTACGCCATCCGACCTCATCTTAAAGCTGCCATGGACATGAAGCCTCGTGGTTCATTCCGAAGCTGGCAAAGGCAATAAGAACAACGTCCATCCATCTATAGCCTCCAAGCGCGGCCGGGCACGGAATCATGGACGGGATGACGCAGCCCGCGCCCCACGCCCTATTCATGAAGTCTTGGGACCGTGCAAAGCAGCAGGATTCGCACCCCACCAACCCGCATAATTTATGATAAAATCATCATACATACACATTGAGTAGTCTTCGTTCAGATCCAAGAGGCGCCTAGAAATTCCGTGTTCACAGAGTTTCTGATATCGGTAGCACACGAAGCTTCGGTCTCCGCCAAAAACGTGATGTGACACTTTCGTGTCGCTCGAGACGTCGCACGTATTGAACGTCAAAACCACTCAACCCCGTTCGGACACCGGCGAACACAGGCATTTGTTCAAATTGGATGATATACAGGCAGTCGGCATCCTGCCGCCTTCCACGACGGCTCGCTTTGGTCTTTTTTTCGTGTTGCCTTGCAATGCCGTCAGCGGAGAGTTTTGCCGCCCCAGCCTCACATGCCTCGAGCACAAGCATACCGGTCAACTCTGTCCCCGAGCCCACGCATTTAGCGGTAGTTGTTCATGGACTTCACGGCCGGCCCGCTGATCTCACATATTTGGGGAACGCGATTGGCTCAAGGGGCCAAGGCCGCATCCTTCCGCATCTAGCCCACTGCAACCTGCACAAGACCATGGACGGTGTCGTCAAAGGAGGAGAACGCCTGGCGGCCGAAATTAAAGAGGTCGTCGCTGCCCATCCCTCGTTGCGTGCCATCAGCTTTATCGGCAACTCGCTCGGTGGAGTGTACTCTCGCTACGCTCTTTCTTTGCTGTGGGAGCCCCGAACACGCACGGTCCTTGGCCTGAAGCCGATTACCTTCATGTCCATCGCCACGCCTCATCTGGGAGTACGCCGCTTCACGGTTGTACCCTTGCCGGACCTTGTGCATGTCGCAACTCCCTTGTTTATCGGGCAAACGGGGAACGATTTGATTTTACGGAGCAGAGGGGAAGGCGAGACGCCGTTGTTGCTGGAGATGGCCCAGAGCACGAAGTTCCTTGAGCCCTTGGCTGCCTTTCGACATCGATGCGCCTACGGCAACGTGAAAGAAGACCTGCTGGTGCCGATAGGGACGGCCTTGTTCCACCCCGGGCCGGAGAGCATGGAGGGCACTGGACACATCCTCAAGGAGACGGTGGTCCTCCCGGACGGGGCGAGAGAAGACGTCCGAATGGAGGTCTTCGCGATGCCTCCCGCGCCGTGGGAGGACGGCTTGAAGGAGGTGGAGGGGTCCGTGCAGGGTGCGAGCCCGGTTATGAAAGAGAGGGCCGATGGAAGGGGGAGGCTGGCTTCAGTGCCCGCGGTGGCCGGAGGGGCAGTGCCGGACGACTCAAACCGGGATTGGATGGAGCCCCGCATGGCCGCACAACTGAATGCCTTGGGATGGGAGAAAGTGGCGGTTGCATTTCGAACACCCTTTTTCTCTGCGCACAACATGATCTGTGCCCTCTCCCGCGACCCGCTCACCACCTTCCTCTTCAGGAAGGGCCAGGGCGTGATGGACCACGCCGCCGCTAGGATCGCCCGGGGGGCCGCAGAGGAGGACGACGGATACGCGTAGACGCGGAAGGCGCCCTCAGGAGGAGAGCCATCGGAGTGATGACTGTCTGGATTGTAAAGAACTTTGTGGATACATGTGTTGTGCTCGAAAATGACGAAACAAATCGCGGTGGACTGAGAGCCGAGACGTGCGAGACGCAACAAGCGATCGTCGGTCGTGTAGCTCTTACTTTTTAGGGGGCGATCTACTGTCTACTGTAAGAGACACCTGTGGGCCCCGACCGGGCCATTGTCTCGTTGCCACACCCCGCACGAGACTCTCATGCCCGTGCCCCCTATTCTCACGGCCCCCTGTCTATTATCGCTCTATTCTACCGTGCAAAACTCCGCTCCGCACTTGTGCTCACCCTACCAAGGCCTTCACCTCCTCATCCAGTTCCACCCAAGACTCATTGAAGAGAGGGCCGGAGATGACCCGCCGCGCCATGTGCAGCTTGTTCTCCTTGGCCAGGGGGCTGTTACAGAGGTCGATGGTCTTGGCCCGCGCCTTGCTCTCGTCACTGCACCAGGTCTCGCACCACAGCCACTCTTGAGGGAGGGAGAAAATGGGGATCATGTGCTCTGTCGGGTGTGATGCGATGGGAATGAGTTAGTTCCAGTAAGGCTTCCGATATCCGCCTTGTGCGTGATGATACCCGCAGGACGTGCAAGCACCCGCACGCACACCCCACCTCAAAGCGCGGCGTCTGTGGGCACTTACGCGTGTAATTCGGCAGGTCTTGGTCCAGATTCGCGAGGGAGTTCGGGTCTCGACTGAGCTGGTCGTACACGGCGCGCAGCTTGTCGCCCACGCCCATCAGCCGGAACCGGGCCAGGTCCACCACGTACAAGGCGGAGATGTGGTAAGGCCGCCCTTGCAGGTGGGTCGCCCAGTACCCCGACCGCCAGAACTGGAAGCCGAGCGTCTCGTTCCGCGAGTCGCAAAAGGGGGTGTAGGCGTAGGGCCGACCCTTGAGATCCAGGTCCCAGAGCTCCTTCAAGTCGGCGCGCAAGACCTGGTCCGCGTCAACGTAGATGATCTTCTTCACGGAGAGGGGAAAGAGCACGTCGAGGAAGAGGATTTTGTATCCCCAGATGATGCGCTGCTTCTCCGTCTGCTGCCGGAGCCAGTCGGGCCACTTGTAGGTGATGAACTCGACCTGGAAGTTATAGTGCTCGGCCATGGCCAGGGCGGCGGTCTTGAAGGCGGGGGAGAGGAAGTTCTCCAACAGCCAGAACTTGACCGGGACGCTGGTGCGCTTGCTCACGGAGAGCATCATGATTTTGAGCATCCGCTCGTAGAGATGGCCGGTGGCCAGAGAGAACACGTGGACCGTTTCGTCCTCCTCGCCCGACCCCTCCCCCGTCGGCTTCCCCTCCACCTCGGCCTTTCTCCCCGCCCACAGGTTGGAGAGGGTGGACCAGGTCTTGCTTTCCCTTTGCTCTTTTCCCCCCTCCGCCTCGTCCTGATTGATCTCGTCCAGCAGGGGGATGTCCTCCTTTCCCGCCTGCTTCTGCACCCGCAGCGTCTCCAAGGCGTTCGTGAAATCTCTCTTGGCCACCACCAGCTCCTGCTCGGGCACGCGCACCAGCGCCCGCCCCGTCGGGTCCTCCCGAACCACCTCGTACAGCTCCCTCGCCCGCCCTTCCGCCAGCCGCACTTTCCAGATGCCTGGGTCGGCTCTGAGCTGGAAGTAAGCATTGTTCTGCATGACCAAGGTGTCGGAGTGGTGCTGGCGCCGGCCGGCCGTCTCCTCCCCGCCCTCTGCCCCCTCCAAGCCGTCCACCAACACAAGCTGCAGCCCGTTCACCGGCTCCAAGAGCTTGGCGTCGAAGCACTGGCCCGAGACCAACAGGTTTTTGAGCACCAACTCGGCGGACGTGTGGCTGGATCCCTCCCTGTCTCCGCAGACAAGCCCTGTCTCCCCTTGCTCGCACTTCAGGTTGTCCAGATCCTGGAGCGCCTGGCGGGTTTGCACGTTCCAGGCCTCGGGGGTGTCGACGCGGGTGGTGAGAACCAGGGAGGGGGGGAGGGACTGGAAGAGGACATGCGTCTCGCGGGTGGGGAAAAGGGCGAATCGGTAGTAGCTCTTGAGAGGAAACTCGCTGAGCTCCGGGTGGGGCGCGAGGAGGACTCGGAGGGGCAGGTGGAAATGGTCGCGCAGAGTGGTCAAGATGGGGGCCAGACGCTGCGCCGCCTCCCCCAAGGGATCCAGGAGCACGGTGACGGACAAGTTGCTGAGGACCGGGTCATCCTCCTGGCCGACCCGGCCCCCGGCGCTCCCAAGGGGCTGGAGGTCGAGGAGGAGGCTTTCGGCGGGCGAGTCCTGCAAGAGCCTCAGGTGCCCCTCCACGTCCACGCGAGGGTGGCGGGCATAGACGTTCAGGAAGGAGTGGGCCACCGCGACGAGGTCCGAAATCCTCCGAGCGGTGGCAGGCGAGGCCTGGGCGGCTCCCGCGTCCGGAGACGCGCGCGGATTGCAGAGGGCCAGGAGCGGCAGGGTGAAGACCTGAGACTCGAGCTTGAGGATGACCTCCATGTCCAAGGGATGGAGCGCCTTGCCCCCCAAGTCCACCTGTCGGCCGTTGACGACCAGGGCCAGGCTCCCCTCCTCCTCCCCCCCGTCCGCCGACTGGATACCCAGACCCTCCCGCGGCGAGGACCCCGAGTTCCTCGACTGCTCCTGGGCGCTCGCCTTGCGGAACCCCTCTGTCGCGTCCTCCCTCAATTCTTCCGCCGTCCGGAGCAATGCGCTCGCCTCAGGTCCTTGCGCGGGTCCTCCCGCCTCGCTCTCCTTCTTGAGCACGTCCAGGAACCGGTCGTAGGCACTCGGGCGCTCCCCCACCTCCGCCGCCTCACCCTCCTCCGCTCGCAAAAAGATCGCCAGCCTCTCCAAGACCTGGAGCAGTACGTCCTCCCTCTCCTCCCCCGCCTCCGACCGACACGAGACCACGCGCGTCATGTGCGCGAGCAGGCCCCCTTTGTCCGCCGCCGTGGGGGCAGGCGTGTGGACCAAAGCGCAGCGAGGGGCCTCTTTCTTCCTCTTGGACACCGCCGCGGCTTCCTCTGACCTCCAACGCCCTCCACGCAGGAAGCTGAGCAAGGCGCTGGCGCTGGCGAGGCCCTCGGCGCTCCCGAGATCACCCTGGAGGACGACGGTCAGGGCTTTGACCTCTGCCCGGGTCCCCGGGGGGTGCAGGTAGTCCAAGCGCTCCACAAGCTCCCTCGCCCTCCCGCCCTTCCCACCGCCCAACCACATGACCGCAGGCGCCTCTCGCCGCAGGTCCTCGTCCATCCAGGGGTGGTAGCGCTCCATGACCCCGGGTCCCTTGAGCAGAGCCCCCAGCACGCTCTTGGTGCTGTCCTTCAGCGTCCCCGCCCCTACCATCTGACTCAGGAGCTGCTGCTCCTCCCCTAGCATCTGCATCAGGGCCTCCTCCACGTCCAGGGTCACCTGCAGCTTCCCGTTCAGCACCACGCTCCCGACTGGGATGCCCCTCTCCGCCACCAGCTTGTGCATCAGCCGCGCCCCCTCAGCCCCCTTCCCCGCCGCCAGGGCCGCCCACGCCTCCTCCGCGTACGCACCCCCCTTCCAGCTCTTCTTGACCACTGCCACGGCCTGCGAGTACGCGGATACCACGTCTGCGTACGTGCCAAGCTCGGCGGGTACC
>NW_005803851.1:17927-21645 GCF_000240725.1 Microchloropsis gaditana
GGGGGCGAGTAAGAAGAAGAAGAAAAAGAAGGGCGGGGGTGAGGACACTTCGTTTGCGCTGGAGGGCAAGGAGAGGAAGGTAGCAAAGGACGTGTCCGCGGGGTCTCATGACCTGGAGCTCTCCGTGCAGGAGGGAGAGCAGGACGAGCCGGTCGCCTCACCGGGGGTGACGGCTCCCACTCCGGCCGCTGAGAGCAAGAGCCCCCCTCCCTCCGGCGACGACCATCTTCTCCCCGAGCGTGCCTCAGAAGACAGTGGGCCCACCCTGGAGGAGAGAGTCCGAGCGACTCGTCCCCCAGGGCGTGTTCGCGTCTTGTCGGACGGCGCCGCCGCTCCCGGCACGGCCTTTGTCCGCCTGGACAAGGTGAGTGTCATCTTCAGGAACCAGGAGGTGCTCAAGGACGCCAGCTGGGGGGTACAGACGGGGGAGAGGGTGGGCTTGGTGGGCCCTAACGGGGGGGGCAAGACGACCCAGCTCAAGGTCTTGGCGGGCGAGCTGGACCCGACCACGGGGGAAGTGATGAAGAGTAGCAAGGAGCTGAAGATAGCTTTCCTGCGGCAAGAATTTGTGGACGAGCTGGTGATGGGGCGCAGTCTGAAGGACGAGCTGCTCTCGGTCTTCGAGGAGGAGCAGGGGGTGCTGGAGAAGCTGCGAGCCCTGGAGGGGCGGCTGGAGGGGGCGACAGGGGACATGGAGCAGATGAACGAGATCCTGCAGGAGCTGGGCGAGACGCAGCAGGAGGCGGACCGGCGCGGCGTGTACGGCCTGGAGACCAAGGTGGACAAGATCATGGACCTGATGGGCTTCGCGCCCTCAGACGCGAGCCTGCCCGTCCGCTCCTTCTCGGGAGGATGGAAGATGCGCATCGGCTTGGGCAAGGTCCTGCTTCAGGAGCCGGGGGTCCTCCTCCTGGACGAGCCCACGAACCACCTGGACCTGGACTCGGTGGAGTGGCTGGAGCAGTTCTTGAGGACACAGAGCCTGCCCATGGCCATCGTCAGCCATGACCGCGAGTTTCTGGACCGGGTCTGCACCAAGATCGTGGACTGCGACGGCGGGGAGACGGTGACCTACACGGGGAACTACTCCAACTTCGTCAAG
This sequence comes from Microchloropsis gaditana, assembly GCF_000240725.1. Classification (NCBI taxonomy): domain Eukaryota; class Eustigmatophyceae; order Eustigmatales; family Monodopsidaceae; genus Microchloropsis; species Microchloropsis gaditana. Next base: position 19,030 of record NW_005803851.1, read on the forward strand.
CAGAAGAGGGCAAGGCTGGAGGCCTGGCAGAAGGCCTACGACCAGCAGCAGAAGAAGATCCAGGAGGACAAGGATTTTATCAACAGGTTCCGTGCCAACTCGGCTCGGGCGACGCAGGTCAAGGCGCGGGAGGCAAGCTTGGAGAAGCTGATGAAAGGGGAGGACCTGATCAAGCGGCCCCCGTACCAGGGAACCGCCTTCCGTTTCCGCTTTCCCCCGGGGCCCAGGCTGCATGGGGAGGTGGTGGCGATCGAGAGCTTGAAGTTCGGGTAGGTGGGCAGGGGGCGACCCGCCGGGACTGGCACGGGCAAGAGGGTCTTTGTGCGAAGGCGGTGGACCACGTCTACTTGCCTCTTCCTCTCCTTGTTCTTGTGTGATTGCTCGTGCTCATGCAGCCCCTCAACCCTTTCTTCCTCTCCCTAGCTACGGCAACCGCGAGCTCTTCGACGATACCAGCCTCACCGTCGAGAAGGGGCACCGGGTGGCCATCATCGGCCCCAACGGGGTGGGCAAGTCCACCATCCTCCGCCTGGTCATGGGCCTGGAGAAGGCCTGGAGTGGGAAGGCCGCCATCACCGCCAGCAACGTGGAGGCGAACTATTTCGAGCAGAACCAGGCCGACGCCCTGGCGCTGGACCAAAGCGTGGACGAGACGGTCGTAGGAGCCTCCTCTACCGAGAGTTACAACCAGCTCCGTGCTCTCATGGCTCAATTTATGTTCAAGGGCGACTCCATCTATAAGAAGGTGGCGCAGTTGAGCGGAGGGGAGAAGGCGCGCCTCGCCATGTGCAAAATGATGCTCAAGCCCGGGAACCTTCTGTGCCTGGACGAGCCCACCAATCACTTGGACATACCGGCCAAGGAGATTCTGGAGGAGGCCTGCCGCAACTACGAGGGCTCGATCTTACTCGTGTCTCACGACAGGTGAGAGTTGGGGAAAATAATTTCGAGGACTGGATGATGCAGGGGCCTTCCTCGGCGGCATTTGTCCAGGAGAAACGCCTCAATGCTGAACGTCCCTCACCTATATTCCGTATTCCTTTGAGACAGGTATTTCATCTCTCAAGTTGCCAATCGCATCGTGGCGGTTGAGGACAAAAAGCTTATGGTGTACGAGGGAGACTATCAGTATTACATGGAGAAGAACGAGGAGATGAAGCGAAAGATCGAAAAAAGATACGTGGATGGCTTGGACGGGATCAGATCGGCACCCAAGCTGGTGGAGGGCGAAAAAGGGGGTAAAGGTAGCGGGAAGAAAAATTTCGGGGGGAAAGCGCCTGGGATCAGCGGTCGAAAAGAGAAGGGGGTCAAGAACGCAAAGCGTATGAGTTTGTAGATTGGACAGCTTTGAGACCAAAGTCGAAAATAAAAGAAAAAGAAACGACCGTTTTCGGAGGTTTGCGAAGGAGGTCTCATGGGCGAGGCGTACAGAACGTGCCAGTGCTTCTTCTTCCTGTCTGCCGGCGGCCTTGCGTGATGCTCCGTCTCTTTTCTTGAAGTCATCTCTTACCTCGTCCTACCCCGCCCCCTCAACGAGGCACATCGCTTTACTTTCGCGCCTAAAATACGCAACTTCTACAACCGAAATCATACACAGGCACTTCGACGCACTGAACAACATAACGCGTACCCCAAAATCATAGCTCTTCGTCCTCTGCCTTAGTCTCATCTATCTCCTCGATGTCAACTGTCGCTAGTCTACCGTCGGCCATCGTCCTTCCTTCGACCACGAGGGAAGTATCGCTCTCAGGGAGGGAGCAGCAACTAAGCCTAGGGTGAAAAGGGCTCGTAAAAGAACATCAGGGCAAGGACTAGACCCTCGCTGCCTTGCTGACCTTGTCGTAGACCTCCGGAAACGCCTGCAGACACCGGTCCATCTTCCGCCGTAGCTCATCGTACTTTCCATGGTCGAACATCTCACGGAACTCCTCGCGGCTCATGAAGGAGTCCGCGTACATCATCTGGTACCCCTTTTTCGCACGCACAAAGTCCTCCGCTTTCCGGCAGGCCTCGCGGGCGTTGAAACCCTCCATGCTCGGGTTCCCGTAGGCCCCGACGTCCACGAACATCTCGTCCCCGTCCTCCAGCGGCCGGATAAAGCCTCCGTGCTTCCTAAAGTCGGGATTTTTCGGGATCCGCATCGGGCACAGCCAGAGCGGGTACACGCTGAAAACCTCCTCGAAGCAGTCCAAGCTCTCCCCGAGGTCTTTGACGGGGACCAACATGTCCTGCACCACGTGGTGCTCCTCGTAAAGCTTCCGCAAGGCTTCCGTTTGCGTCAGCTTCAGGAGAGAAATGCGCGGTGGCATCATCCATCCGAACAGGTACCGGAAGAGAGGGTGGTTCCCAAAAGGGATGATGTCCTGAATCTCCCAGAAGAGGCTCTTGGAATGCCGGTGGTAGTAATGGCGGAGGGGAATGTATTCCTCCCCCACTGCCTCTACGTCCTTGCCCTTCATTTCGGACGATCCCTTGGCCAGGAAGCTCTCGACGTGCTTGAAGAACCAAGGCTTCCAAAACTTCCCGATCGCATTCACCTTTCCGGCCTCCCGTCTCCCCGTCGGCTTGTCTACCATGGTACCCACCATCACCACCACATGCTCTTTGCTGAAGGCC
>NW_005803851.1:23229-26208 GCF_000240725.1 Microchloropsis gaditana
AGCTTCACGCCGAGGCCGGTCACCAGGGTGTGGAGCATGGCAAGCATGGCCACTGCGGGAGATGAGGCGGAACAAAAGGGGGAAAGGAGCGGGTGAGTACCTCCAGGGCCGATGGGATAAGATCTCTCTCGAATCGCCTACCTCGGCCGTGCTTGATCTCGATGGCGCGGTAACGGTTGAACTTCTCGACATCACCATCGGCGGAGAAGCCAAGGGGGTCCTATTCAAGGACGAAGTGTTAGAGAATGTGACATCATGGTAAGACGCGGGGAGGCCAAAGATCGAGTGAAGAGTGATGATTCACGTACCCAGTAGCCAAGGGGGGCGGTCACGCCGGCCTCGCCCTCGAAGGACATGCGGGCAACACCGCGGGTGCGGCTGAACTTGGGGGCGGGGGCCACAAAGGCAGAGGCTCCCATGAGGGAGGAGACGGTGAGCAGAGCGGCGGTCTTCTGCTCGGAGTTGAGGTGTGGGGGAAGAGACAGACCAGTGAGGAGGCAAGTCCAGCCAGAAAGACTTATCACTCTATAACATACACACGCCATTCCATTTTGTTCGAAAAAACGCATGGGAGACGGGGGTGAGACGGGGGTGAGACGTGGGTTACAGCTGAAACAATCAAGGTCATCAAGGGAAAAAGGGTCGACTTATTAGAACAAAGCACTCCCGATTCCTTATTATTCATGTCATTCGGTGCGACCCAAGCATGTCCCGTAAGCATGTCGTTAAAAATATCGACACATGAGTCCATGAAAAGATGCTAAATCGCCCCAAACAAGTCACAGCACTCTTCAACAGTGTTCTCTCTCCCGTAGAATAAGACATCTAGCCACAACAACCATCAATTCCAAAGCTCTGGGAACTTACCATTATTATGAGAAAAGTTTTAAAGTGGAGACTTCTGTTGACAGATGTGAGTTGTGGTTGTTCTCGTGAGATATAAGGTAGAGCCGTCCTAGATGAACCAAAATCTTGACATTTCAATCATGGACCAGGGTGTAAGGTGAAACAAGCATGCGATATCCCGGACACGCATTCGCGTACACACAAGGTCGCTAGAGAAAGTGTGCCGAACAAGATGGACGATGATCTTCAGGTGTATAATTTCTCATGGAAAAACATTTAAGAGGGCTACAGAAAATCAAAAATAAGATCGCACACCAGGTCAATGAGTCGCCCGAAACACGTCCCGAGTGGCGTTAAGAATGAACAGAACAAAGACAGGGGCCAGTCCTAATCCTATCAACCTTGTCGCGCACGCTCATACAAGGTATATAGACAGTTAGCAAGCATGCGGAAATAAAGAACGACAGAGCAGAAGTAACAAACAGAAGCGTGTACAGGGGTAAAAGAACGTGGGCGCATGCTAGGTTCTTGTTCAAGAAGACCCTCTTCAAGGACCCTATTTGACAGCTTTTGGCACCAACAACGCTCCAAATTCTCGTTGCTCAGGCCAACTTTGTCCTCCATACCATCCAATTCAACCTATTGCGGGCCCAGCAAACTCTGAATGCATCCAGGACGGCGCGGGGGAATGGGAACGCAGCAAGTTGAACCTGAAGATTTGCCCTGCCCCTCGGCGAGCAGATCTCGCGTAAGCCTCTTTGCCATGCCCGTGCCGCGCCCGCGACGCCGCGTGCCGTAATTTGGGAGGGCAAGAGTGGATTTCCCGGCGAATTACGGCACTGATTGGACGTGCGTTGCCCCGACGGCAAAATCGGTGTTGAGATGGTAGGATAAGCATTGCGCTCACCGCAGGTTTACATTTTGGTCCTTTATCGATGAATTTTGGATCATTTCTCGAGCGCACTCCCGCGATCTTTCCACGATTACGTATACACCCTCACCATCACTCTCTCCGCCTTTTGCGGATCACCTGTAGCCAAAATACTAGTGCTGAGCGACCCAGATCTTTCAGGTCGCGTGTCGCATGCCATCGCGTTGTGATAATTTGGCCTATGTCTTTACGTTGTTAGAAACACGCTCGCGTGGCTCCACATTTACACAGTTTCAGAATCACACGGCCAACAAAGGACAGGATGACAATTGGTAGACCAGGCGCGAGCGGAGCGCAAGAGACACCACTTGATGTACACGTCATTTATAGGCATTAAGAGGGACTATATATAGAAAATTATTTATGCCATCTTTCCACGGCAGTTAAACTTCATCGTGAAAGGGCCACTCGGAGGCCAAGACTTGCTTCCCGCTCACAGTGACCAGCCTTATTTCTTACTGCGCCAATGGATTGTGTTTTTTCCAAGCACTCACCACTTTGACGACTTCAGTCCATGGAATTAAAGTCTCGGTGCATGTATTTCTTATCTTTCACCTTAAATCGTTCCCCACTTTCACGCAGATGACGACAATGCCATCAGACGGCTGCGGGAATGCCAGGATGAGAAGAAGACCACGTCCTTGCTCCACATCAACCAATTATGTCCCTTCGTCTGTTCTTGTCCTCTTGGCGGCCGCTGCGCTGGTGTCTGTCTCGCTCCCTCTCCTTGCTCAGGCGTTCCAGCCCGTCTTCTCTCCGCGAGGAGCTTCCAGTCCAGCCTTTTCTTATGGCCCTACATATTGGGGCCTTATGCCTCCGCCATGTAACCCCCCATTGTACAGCATCAGCAGCGATAGCAGTGGAAGAAGGCGCCGGACGTTGATTCTCATGGCGAAACCTAAGAAGTCCTTGGACGCTGCCAAAGCCGCGGCCCTGGCCGCTCTAGAGCAGTTGGAGGCAGTGGAGGCTGCGGCCGCTCCCATGCCTGCCAGCACAGATGAGGGCACCCAATCTCCCCTTGACAAAAAGCTAGCCAAGAAGGCTCGAAAAGAAAGGGAAAAGGCGGAGAAAGAAGCGATGAAAGCTGCTGCAATCTCTGTCCTTGCAGAAAAGAATGCAGCAGGACCCAAGGCGGCCAGAGCAGCCGCGTTGGCTGCATTGGAGGCGGAGGAAGGAAGCGGGGAAGAGGAGGCAGTGGTGGA
>NW_005803851.1:27115-31321 GCF_000240725.1 Microchloropsis gaditana
CGGGAGGGAGGGAAGCAGGGGGGGTTGGCCCGGAGCGAGAACGAGCTGGTGTTCCTGATGGGGACTGCTCCGGAGGACAGCGCGGTAGCCGAGAAGGGCGGAGGGAAAGGATCGACCCGGCAGATTCTGGGACGGGTGCCGGTGAAAGGGCTTTTGGACATGACGCTGGAGGGAATGGAGGTATGGGGGCGGGGGAAAGCTGCGCCGGCGAAGGCCCGGGCGGCGGCCCAAGTCGGGGCCACGGGCGCCAAAGCTGGAGATAAAGCCGGCCTAGGGCGAGTTTTTCTACCACCGGCGGCCTCGGGGGCCATCCCGTCCGCTTTGACCGGCAACGATGGCTCCAGATCTGACGCCTCCGAGGGGTGGGGCACCCTCTCCAGTTACATGGACGGATCCTGGGTGGCCACAAGCCTTCTCTCCCCTGTCTATACGGGCGTCTCATTGCAGTACTCCTCCTTTCTGAGGCGGTGGTACAGCGTGGCCATCGACTGGCTGGGCAAGCAGGCCTTACTGCAGACGGCGGAGAGCATCACGGGGCCGTGGGACTCCACTCCCATCTACGACCTGCCGCCGCCCTTCAACGACAGCAACCTCATGGCCTACACGGGCAAAGCCCACCCTGAACTTGCAGACAATGAAAATGAGATTGTCTTCACCTACGTGGCTAATACGCCAGGAGTGGTCTACCCATTGTTCGAGGACGGGGCCGATATTTTGTACGTTCCGCGATTTGTACGTATAGTGTTTGATGGAAAAGAAGGGGGAAAAGAGAATATAAGGGCCCATAGAAAGAAGTAAAGCAGGTGAACCTTCACTTGGGATCAAAATGGATGTGTAAAAATGCATTTAAATCGGAAAGTAGGTGATTCAAATGATTGCAGAAATGGAAGAAAATTGAGAACAACGTCACCGTTGTTCCACGTCCGCAGATCTCTGCTTTACGCCCACAAAAGGGCCGTGCCACCTAACAAAATACACTGAAGTGTCGATTGCACGTCCATCACCGCCTCTTTGCGTCTGCTGCGGGCCTTCGTGACTGTAGAGTGTACGTTTTGGTAGGTATGATCGAGGGCAATCCAGGGGCCGCGCCGGAGACAACCAACCAGCAGGACAGGAAGATACCTGACTCGCGTCCGTCTCGGCTTTGTTCCCCCCCACGGCAATCTTTGTCACACAGCCATGTACCCGTGCATGTGCGCATTCAGTTAATCTCTTTTCCTTCTTGTGTTGTTCTTATTGTTGTCCCATTCTGTGGTGGAGGCGTGGTAATGCGTTGTCAGATAGTCAGCATCATTTTCCTTTTTCATTCGTGTGCTTCGTTTCTTCTATTCCACGCTCCGGGACAACTCTCCAGCGATCTTACGCTCCATTATGTTGCCACATATTCACAGGAAGGAGGAAATACGGTTTTGGTCATGCCAGGCTCAGAGGATGATGCTTCGGGCCCCGGTGCAGCGGCGCTGCCAGGCGAAGAAGAATCACAGCCGCCCGCAGTGAGGACGGAGGGCGAAGGGGCTTCTGAGGCTCTCTCTTCGAATGGGACCGGCCACAAAGGAGGCGATGTACACGAGGAAGAAGGACGAGGAAAGGAAGAGATGGGAGGCCCCAACGGGAAGGAAAGGCATGGGGACAGGGATGAGGATGAGGAGGAGGTCGCGAGCAAGGAAAAGCGGCGGGAACGCAGGCGACATTCGTCCCGATCGCGAAGTCGATCTCCTCGCGGAGGCAGCCGTGGGTCACGGAGAGACAAAAGACGGAGCCGGAGTCGTTCTGAAAGTCCGAGGGGGGACCGGCGGCGGCGCAGCCGAGATAGGGAGGGGAAATCATCGCGGCGCTCTAGGCGCTCAGCCAGTGGCAGCCGCAGTCTGTCCCCCCCGTCCTCTCGCCGTCGCCGACGTCGAGAACGGGCCAACAACTGGGACAAGCCTCCTGAGGGGCTAACAGTGGGACAGGGGGCCGTGACTGCGACGCTTCAAGGCTTGGGGGGGCTGGGACTGTCCGGGTCGGGGGCGGGGCAGTTTATGGACCCGCCGATGCTGGATCCGGGCGTGATGATGGGGACGGCGGCGTTGGGGGCGGGAGGCGTGGTGCGGGGTGCGATCGGGACGCTGACGGCGCCCACGGCCCCGCCCAACCAGCAGGAGTTGTTTAACGGCGTGATGGTGCCCACCATGATGCTTCGACAGGCCAAGCGCCTTTACGTGGGGAATGTGCCGATGGGCTGCGACCAGTTCGTCTTGATGCAGCTCTTCAACCAGGCCATGGTGGCAGCGGGCAAGGGGAGCGCCACCGCCCCCCCCATCGTGGGCGTGCAAGTGAACGAGAGCAAGCCCTTCGCCTTCTTGGAGACCCGCACCCCCGAGGACGCCGCCAACGTCCTCCTCTTCGACGGGATCACCATCGGGGCCAACCAGCTGAAGGTCCGGCGGCCCAAGGACTTCAAGCCGCTGCCCGGCATCGTTGACCCCCCTACGGGCGTCTCCCTCATCCCGGGGCACCTGCCCACCAGCGTGGAGAACACGGAGAACAAGATCTATCTGGGCTCCATTCCCACCCACTTCAACGACCTCCAGGTGCGGGAGCTTGTCTCTGCCTTCGGGAACCTCAAGGCCTTCAACCTGGTCAAGGATCCGGCCCTGGGGACCAGCAAGGGCTTCTGTTTCTTCGAGTACCTGGATCACGCCCTTACGGACCGGGTATGCGCGGAGCTGAACGGCTTCGAACTCGGGGAGCGGAAGCTCATCTGCCAGCGCGCGAACCCCAGCCCCGCTCCCGCTGCTGCCCCCTCGATGGCGGCCTTGGTGGGCGGGAGCATGCACCCCTACGCAGCCCTCTTGACCGGGTCATCGGCGGCGGCGGCTCCGCTGGGCCCGGCCACCAAGGTCCTGAAATTGAGCAACATGGTGGTGGCGGAGGAGTTGCGGGACGACAACGAGTACGAGGAGATCGTGATGGATATCAAGGAGGAGTGCGGAAAGTACGGGCAGGTGGTGTCCCTGAAGGTGCCGCGTCCCTCCTACAAGGAGGACGGGAGCGTGGACGTGTCGCCCCCGGGGGTCGGGGAGGTTTTTGTCGAGTTTGCGGATGAGGATGGGGCTACGAAGGCGGGGAATGCCCTCAGGAATCGACAGTTCTCTGGGAGGACCGTGGTGTGTGAGTTCGTCAAGGAGGAGGATTACGCGGGCGGGAACCTCTGAGGGAGAGAGGGAGGGAGGGAGGGAGGGAGGGAGGGAAAGAGGAAGGAATGGACACAGGGGTACGCAGGGGGACGGATTCAGTAGGGCGCCTTCAACGTAGTGCAACTCATCGATTGCATGGTGAAAGGGGGCGAAGGGGGTCAAACCAGGCATAGACCGCGAGGGAGGAGGAATAAAAAGCTTACCCCTGGAAGAAAGAAGAAATAACCTTAGGGCATGCGCTGTACTTCGAAGCTTGTGGAACGGAAAGCTTGATCGTTTAGACTCCATCGCCCAGGGAAGGTCTCGTCGAATATCTCTTCGAGGTCTGCCCCTGACACGTGTCACGGCAACCTGGAGGGGAGGCCGGCTCGTTCCGACCATCGCGGCACACCTGTGTTTTTTTCCCCTTCTTGTTTCCTTGTATGACATAGGCAGTAACATAAGGATGATGTCCACAATTGCTACACGTGGTCAGTACAAACGAAAGCAACGTCAGCGAATGAGCCACATTTCTCTCAAGATTCGCCTTCAAACTCTTCCTTGAACTTAAAACAGGCACCGGGTCCTGACCAAGGACATACACGTCTTGATCCCTCTCCGACAATCAAGGTCACTTCTCTCTCTCTCAAGCCTATCTCCTCCTGTCGAGTCGTCCTCGCGCCCTGTCCATCCAGCACGGATGACGGTGTGATAATGAGTGAATGCTCCTCCCTAAGAGTGTTTTACAGTGCCCTTCCACAAGGGAACTCGCCATTTCCACCTCCCTCGAGGCCATGCCAGCACGAACCCCGACATGGGAGTCGCCTGCCCACAGGCTCGCTGTAAACGAAAAGGAAGCATCTTGCTTCTGAGACACTGCGCAGGAAGTCTCCAATATGAACTGAATAGGTGGTGCCGTGGGATGGACAGCGAACGGACTGAGAGCGACGCGGCCTTCCCAAAAGGGAGACGAGTGAGAGGACCCCGAGGCGGTCACGTCGACAAAAAAAAACAGAATCAAACCTACACACACACGCCCTGCCCGGGC
>NW_005803851.1:32195-35789 GCF_000240725.1 Microchloropsis gaditana
GGGGGGGGGGGGGAAGATGAGATCGACAGAGAGAGGGCCGCGGCCACACATACGCGTGGGGAAGAAGAGTGGCGCGTGAAAGTGCGATCAGGCCGGACCTGGATGGCTCGCTCAAAGGCCCGCTTGCTCCGCCCGTAGACGTTGACGGGCTCCTCCTCCTCCCTTCGCCCGCTTTCACCAGCCTCCGAGTATAATGCAGGCGGAGATACGGTTCCGGAAAAGACCTGGTCCGTTGAGAAGAAGACGAGGAGGGCCTCGGGGCTATGCAAGGCTAGCGCGTCCAGAAGAGCGAGTGGCTGGAAGGGGTAGAGGGGAAAGGAAGTGAGGGGGGCGGGCAGTCACCTCTGTCTTCGCCCTTCTCCCTCCCCTTCACTCACACAGTTGACACGCATCGCCTTCTCCGGGTTCCTCGCGCAAGCAGCCGGAGAGGACATGGCTGGGGGAGAAGAAGGCAGCGATGCAGTCAAGGGTGAGACAGATCGGTCACGGGGCGTCTTGCCCCGACGCCATGCAAAGCCCCTACCCCCCTATTCCAATCCCTGCTCCTCCCAACTGCCTCTCGTCTCGTTCCTCTCCCGCAGGGCTCAGGATTGTACCCGTTGCCACCTTTCTTACCCGCCAGGTGCATCACCGCGTCGGGCTTGCAGGCGGCCACCGCCATGTGCAGGCTGTCGCTGTCCTCCAAGTCGGCCCTGCGCACAAAGATTGAAGGCAGGCACCGAGGAGGAAAGGGGAGGCGAAATCAAGGATTGTTGAATGAAAGCCGCCATTTTCGTGTCGCCAAAACCAGCCTGTCGCCCCTTCCACAAAGTCTGCCATACCGGTGGGCGAGTACGTGGTCCTTGGTGGGGCCAGGGAGAGAAGCCGCCAACGGATCCACACCATTCCGGGCATTGTAGGTGTAGGCCAGGCGAATCTTCCACAGAAAATAAATGGGGAAAAACAAAGTGGAGGAATAAGAGTCGGGTACGGTAAGCAGACAGCTCATGCACGTAGCAACATACGTGTATTGCTTTTTGAACATCATGTGTGCACTTTGGACAAATGCTTAACTCATGCAGCATTTAGAAACGCGACAAGTGCGGTATCGATCTCGCTCGAATCTAAGCCCATGCACTGAATAGAGAGGCAAATGTGGTAAGGACAGCAGCAGCCGTTTCGGACCTACCTCGTTGGCCTGGGCGCGAGGGAGAAGGGCTTTGATCAAATGCTGTGCCACATAACCTGCGGTTGAAAGAGGGTGTCACACAATAATGCCATATTTTTAATTGTTTTCTGCTTCCTAAGTTGATTTCTTCTTCTCCATTCGTATGTCACCGACCATTTCCTCCTGTGATGAGAACGCGTGGCGGCGAGTTCTGGGTTGGTGCCTGGGGCTGTACAGAGGATGCCCCTTCCATTCCCAACTCAGTCACTTCAAGTGCTTCCTGTAAGATTTAGCTAAGGCAAGGAATAAAAAAATCAGGATTTTGATGTCCTTATATATATTGTTGCGGGGCTCTTAGAGCTCGTGCTCCTACGGCTTTATGGGCGGGAGTGTAGCGACATGGTGAGGGATGGATGCTTTGCTGTGCCTGGGTAAAGCGCCAAGTAGATGAGCAGATGTACATCCGATCATATAAAGACTCAAATTGTTACACGACTCGTCGTGTGCTTTGCGCGAAAATCAAGGTAATCCCGTGGAAGTGACGGGATGCGTGTTCGCGAGACGAGGAGAGGGGGAGGTTCACGTCCCTCGGGCCCGGTCGGCAGGTTTTGGCGGACAGACCAGCGACTTGCTGGTCGATTTTTGGCACGGACGATGCATTTGAATGTTCCTGATGCTTAATTCTTGTGCCTAAGCTACGTGCATAAAGCGAATTGGCAGGCACATGATTTCTAGCGGACAGTTGCCCTCAGAAATCTGAAAGCAAATGCTCTGCAGCGCTCTGTTCCGACGTGACTTCCCTCACGTGTCTTCAACCACCAAAAGATCGAATGCGTCTGTCGCAAGAATGAATCCCGAAACTCTGCGGACCACATGCTCATATGATCCAAAATCCTCATGTTGTTGTTTTGACCGTGGACAGGTAGTCGTAAAGTCGTATCCGCGGGCCTGCTTCGCCCCTCAAAACCCGAGGCCTCGGACTCGGGTAACGAGAAGGAGAAGGGCGCAGCTCAGGCCGCCAAAATGCCATGTGTACGCAGCGTGGTGGGGCGACATGCTCGCGCCTGCTTCGTTGTCTTTTCTTTGGCGGCGATGCACTCCTTCGCGCGTGAGGGACTCCTGCAACCAGAAGACACAACTTTGCCTGTACGTAGTGAAGTCACCGGCGTCTTATCTAATCCATTCATCCTTTTCTTTGGCAATTTGTCACCTTTGAATGTTCCTGCCATCTTTCTGCAGACGTCTGAAATATCAAAGAAGGGTCAGTGGAAAAGGGACAAGGCCGGGCGAGAAAAGCCCCCCTTCTGCCTTGCCATGCACCTATGTACACATGCTGTCCACATATATACGTACACACATGCACACTCTGCGAGCCCCCACCCATGGGGGGCACTATCTGCCACCCCTCACGCAATTTTGCCTTACCTCTCCCTCCGCCCAGGCCCCTGACTCGTCCACGGACGCGCCCCCTGGGGCCAAGTATTCCTTGCTGTCCTTCCCGCGCGCCGCTCAGTGGGCCGACCCGCAGCAAAAGTGCACCATCGTCGAGCTTCACAATCGGAAAGGCTGCCTGTTCGAAGAAAAAGCCAGCTTACCAGCAGGCATGGACATGGTCATCCCCACGCCAAGTAGCAGCGGCAGCAAGACCAACACCAGCGGCAGCCCCTTCGATGTCCCCGCCTCCCGCTCCGGGGAACAGGCCCCTTGGCTCGGCCAGCGCGCCCCCTTCGGCCCCCCACAGTCCCGGACATGGAGAGGCCGGCGCCTGACCGTGAGCGAGGCCGTGGAGCTGCAGCCATTGCTCGACGCCCGGCCGCTGGGCTACAACGGCGCCGACGTGGCAGCCTCCCTGCCCGCCCCTCCCATGGCGGGGGACAAGGGCCAGCCCCACACCCTCTGGTTGCTGGGAGACACCTTCTTGGGAAGGATGGAGGGGCGGCGGCGGATCCCCGGCTATTTTGTGCACAACAGCGTGGCCACCATGCCGGTGTGGAACCATCCGAGCCGCGAAGCCGACCCGGCGCAGGTTGTGTTCTGGCACGGACTCTCCCCTCCCGCCCCTTTTGCGGCCACGGCGGAGGAAGAGAAGGACGGGTGCCCGGCTTCCCTGTTCCGCACGCCGGGGGAGAGGGTCCGAGGGGACGAGAACGAGTGCCACGAGGGCGGAGAGTACCTGTGGCCCGTCTCCGGCCTGGCCGTGGACCTTGCCGCTGCCCCGAGCAACGCCTCCGCCTCCCGCTCCTTCGCCTCCCATTTGCTGCTCCTGGCCACCCGGTGGGCGTACCTGCCCTGGATCGAGGAGGACGTGAACATGACTCGCTCGGTGCTCAACTTCCAAGTGCTGGGCACCACCCTGGTCGTCGTGGATGACGCCCACCTCGAACCCCCTCGTTGGCGGTACCGGACTCGGGACTGGCCGGGAACGGGGCCGGACGTAAACTGGTTCC
>NW_005803851.1:36013-40994 GCF_000240725.1 Microchloropsis gaditana
GCGGCGGGTGGAGCCGCGGCTGCGCGGGGAGGGGGAGGAGGGGAAGGGGCGAGGTCGAGGACAAGGCCCAGAAGGGTCGGGAGGCCGCAGGCATGGGTATGGCCAGGAACGTCGGCGCAAACGGTCCCGGGACAGGTGGCAGAGGGGGCCAGGGAGGGAAGGGGGGAGAGAGGGTCGAGCATCGAAGAACCTGCGGCACGGCGGAGGGGAAGGGGAGGGGAGGGAGGAGAGGGGGCAGCGAGACGACGCGCTGCCTGGCTCCCCAGAGTGACGAGGCGGGGCGGGGGCTTAAAGTGGGGATTAAGGGGAGAGATAATTGCCGTCTGTGACAGTGGTGCGAGCTGACTGTGAAGCAGAGGGGCGAGGGCGAGGGGATGCAGCGAAATACATCTGCAAGAGCGCTCCAGTCTGCACGCAACCGTGGGGCATCGGATCCAAATAGTGCCTAACAAGAGCGAACGTCCCCTCCTGTCCGAGCCAGAGGGCCTCTCTTAGGTGCCTTGACTTGTTTACTTTGGTCCCATTCTACCTCCTTTTTGCGGTTGCTTGCAAAAGACACTAACGCATCAACGATTATCGTGCTTAGGCGCCCCTCTACCGTGCCTGTCGCGTTCGCTGACGTTCTACAAGTCTGAGCTCTCACTCAGAAGAGTTGCCTTCCCCTCCCTCAGCTCCCCCCCCCTCCTCCCCATTCCCTACCTCCCCGACCTCCTCGGCCACCGCCTCCCACTATGTGTCATCCCTCCTATATAAAAGCCTTCATGGGCCTTGGGCTTTGGCGCGTCGGGTCCTGCTCGTCCCTCTCGTCACCTAACTCTCTTCCCTCCTCCAACCCCGCCCCACACCGATACTACCTAGTCCTCCTTCTCCCCGTCCGAGGCCTCCAGCTCCTCCTCGTCGTCGCTCCGGGTATCGTTGGACACCTCCCCGCTCGCCAGCATCTTCACGGCCATCCGCAGGATCAAAAACATCCAGTAGGCGTGGAGGACGATCAGGACCACGCAGAAGACGTTCAGGACCCCAATGCCCGTGTAGTGGTACCCGAAGTACTTGCGGGGCATCTTCATCGAGTTGGCCCACCATACCCGGAAGGGGAAGACGAGGAGGCGCGTGACCAGGAAGACGAGAGCGAAGAGGACGAAGAGCGCGTCCGTGAGTCGCTTGGCCCATGGCCGGGCTTTGCTCATGTAGTTGAAGAGCTTGGCCAGCTCCAAAAACACGTCGGCGATATCGTGGACGATCATAACAAGGCAGCCGATGGGCAAAAAGTTGCAGGTGTAGGAGCCGGCGATCAGGAGCAGGGTGGCTACGTGGTGGGTGAGCATGGCCCAGAAGTCCGAGCGACGTGCCTCCCAGAAAATCGCCATCATCTCGTGTCCGAAGGCCCCAAATTCCAGCATGTAGTACCAATACGCCGCCTTCGAGTTCACCATGTGCGGGTAGCGCTCCCAGCAGGAGTCCACGTCGTACCACCATCGTTCCCGCGCGAGTACGGCCACGGCGCCGTACCAGGTCAGGACCACGTGGCAGAGGAGCTTCCAGCTGACCTCGTTAAATTTGTGCAGGGCCGCCTCTTCCCGCCCTCGGTTCCGCGCGCGACGACAGTAGGCTGAGACCGCCGCTGGCGTACTTTTGACCTCGCGCGCCATCCCCGCGATCTTCTTGGCGGACGGCAACGGGTCGCGGTCCAGGACACGCTCCAGCCGCGGGTCTCGGACCATGCGGAAGTAGGAGTGCTTCATGATGCCCCGCCCCGCCGGCTGGAACACGAGGCGCGTGAGAAGAACGCGCAAGATCGTGAAACAGGCGGCGACGAGGACACCGTCCACGAGGTCCCCCACCAGGGGGAAGTTCTCGCCCTCCAGCTCGGCGGCGGTCTCACCGTTCCTCATTCGAGGCAGGAACTGGATGTAGCTGCCAAGGGGTATGTAAGTCCAGGCACGAAGTTGGGTGTAAAATACATTCCAGATGCCCATGACGACTGGCATACTGATGATATAGAGGTTGCTGGGAGGAGAAGCGAGGCGTGAGCAGCGGCGTCAGGGCTGTGCGAGGCGAGAGGACTTGGCCGGGAGCGGGCGATGGATGGGTCACCCACGCGCCGCTCTCCCTCTTTTATTTCCCACCAGTTGCTGTTCTTCCTATTTTCGGCACTGCGCACACTAACTCTGCAGGCTCTGTGTTTTTGGGGGCATTATGCGCGGTGAATTACATACGGCGATGGAGCAATACGTGTGGGTGCCTTCAATCGTTCAAAAAGCATGACCAGCCCTTCAATTGTGTAAGTCTGAAGATTGTTCATCACATTTCATCAAAAGAATATGTTGCACACACTTCTTGACCTTGCTAGTGCCATGCTTGGAGACATCCAAGGGGAGGACCTCGACCGAGGCCCTGCATGCCAACGTGTCGTAGCTCATACCACAGAAACCAAAACCGAGAAACCAAAGCTTCACGACGACTCGCGCTCAAAAGGCCCAGTCTACCGTGCGAAATGTGTTCTTGCGGGTCGAGGGAGCAGGATGTCCGTCCCCTATCGTCCTCGTCCCCGCCTCTTTCACGCCTCGCCTCCCCCCCTGTCGCCAGACGGGCTTGGCGACGGCCCAACACGAATTACCTTTTGCTTGACTCCTGCGTCCCGTCTTAGGCCCCTGGATGGCCATCTCAACACAAACATTCTTCCATATGACAGGCTCTCAAAGATTTTTTACCCCCCGTGCGAGCGGATCCCTTTTTAGTAAGCGACTCGGTCAGCAACTTATCGCCATGCTTATTCCGATTCGCTTGCCCGCCTTACATGGGAACGATAAAAACGTTGAAAGCAGCACATGCGCACCAAGTGAAGCATCGAATACTGATGTTGGAAACACCTCGACATCAGAACTGGAAGAGTGGTCCTTGGTAGAACTGAATGGCACTTTAAATTGCAGTGGAAGAGGCAAACCTGCTTCCACTGAGGAAGGGTTGGGTGGTTTGCCTTTAGGCGACCTATCATTTCCCGCGCTAAACAAGGTAACATAGTAAAGTCGGTTTGGGTCCTGCAAATCCATACGGCTGAGTGATCTAGATGTAATGCTAGAGTGATCTCATTCAATCACAATCATGGGAGGGGCGAGTACATGAAAGGACTTGACGTCGTTTTCAGACCAGGGCTTGCTCCTGCGTTCTTATGTGAAAAGCATACTAGAGCTGGAGGATCCTTGCCTGGCTCTTGCGGTATTTGAACGAGACTTGTACTCATTTGTGTCGCATCGTCCTTCCTTGACCGATTTCTACATCCACCCATGCGTTTGTGGCGCCCCCCCGCAGCCCGTGCTGGTGATAGGCGCACACAAGCTGGAAGGAGAAATCGTCCGCTTAAACAAGCCGTTCCTCGTGATGCGTAAACGGAAACTTTCCAGAGAAGGAGTGACACCTGAGAAGCGGCGAACGAGCGGAGCTAGTCAACAAACGGCAGCGGATACGACTCCTTCAGAGAGAAGCAGCGCAGGTGAGATACTCGAGGCAAGGGGAGGTGGCGGGACGTATTTCTCAGGGCGTATATCGATGTCGGGTCGTCATGCACGCGCGACTTCCTGCTATCATCTCATTCTGCGCGGTCTTGCCCCTCTGACGTCTAACAGGGAGTCCGGAGGGTCTAGGCGACGAAGGGCAGCTCATTCGGGACGATGAGAGGGGAGAGGACACGGCGTATGATGTCGTCGGTGTGGTGCGTCAGAAGTTACTGTTCAAGGAGCGACCCAAACCCTTGGTATCCCGGCATCTGGTGCAGCGGGGATTGTAGCGGTGTGTCGAGATGAACGAAAGGATGCGGTGCATGTATCATCGAAGTGCCACCTGTACGCACTTGGACCAGATACATTTTAAAGAAAGAATTTTTCTTACTAAAAGCCCGATGTATCGGATTGCTTGTCTCGAAAAAATTGTCGACTTGTGTTGGATACGTGATGGTAGCAAGAATGCTATTTCCAGTACTACCGGGTTCGACGCCCGACGATGGTGAGGGACCAGATCAGCTAGTTGAGCGGATTATTGTGATATGGCCACGTGCTTCAGCGATATGATCACGTCTTCGACCGGCAGGGGCTCGCATTTTATGCACACAGCGGCACAGTGGAGGCGTAAAGCATGGCATACTCTCGGACAACGTAAGCTGGATCGCGACAGGGATCGAATGTCAGACTACAGTTTAAATATTTTCTTTGTGAGTGAAGGCAAAGAATCTCTCACTTTTGGCTCAGTATCTCGGGGATCGCAATCTCCATGGAGGTTCCCGGAAAGGCCAGCCGCCCTGCGTCCTGTCGCAGTTTCCCTGAGTCCTTTGGTGCAGTGGGGATCCATGTGTGGGAAAGATAAGCAGACTCAGTCGTGTTCACAGACATGAGACTATCGACTGTCCATGCAGCCAAACCTCGGCACCCTTCTCCTGTCCACTCAACTCACCATCCCAATGTTCAAAGGTGCCTCGAAATTTAGGTTCAGGCTTGCTCGACGCACGGGAACGATTCTGCCACTACAATCTCCTCTCTCCCCCCCCCTCGCTCGCCACACAAGCCGCCCGAGGTCCACCCTGGTCAAGGCGTCAGGCCCTCCCATGTTGTAGGTCCCGACCAGGAGACGCGCGGAGGCAGGAAGAGACGCGCGCTGGAGAGACGACGCGTCCTTGGCATCCTCTCCTTCTCGGGCCCCGAGGATTGGTTCCCCCCGACCCACGTTCCCGCCCGCTGTGGGCCCTTCTAAAGGGCGGGAGGAGCGATAGGAGTCGAGAAGGGCACAAAGGAGGGAGAGGACGTCTTGCAAGTATAGGAACGAACGGCATTCGTCGTCAAAAAGCTCCAGCGGCCCGACGGAGGTCTAAGAAGAGAGCGAGGCGGCGACTGTGGTGAGAGGAGCCATGCGCGCGACCTCTCCTTTGTGCCATCAATCTTACCTCCAACAGCTCATCCAGCCACTGCAGAAACTTTCCCTGTCGCAGGAAGGG
>NW_005803851.1:41235-44288 GCF_000240725.1 Microchloropsis gaditana
GTGTTCTTTAACTCTCCATGACGGCCACAATCTCGGCCAGACTGGCCTTCGCGGCCATCTTCTCCGCCAGCCTCTCCAGCTTACCCTTGTTCGCTGTCAAGAGCTTGTGGGCCGTTAAGGCACTGTAGAGCACCAGGTCGTTCTTTTGCCCCGCCCGCAAGGAGGGTCTGACCAAATCCATCAGGGCCACCAGGTACAAGAAGTCCGCCTGCCGGTCGATAACTTTCCCGTACTCCATCCGCTCTGCGACGCTTCCCGCGATCGCCAACACCGCGTGGCCCAAGATATCCTCCTGCCCAAATTTTTTTCGCGGCTCAGGTCCCGGTCCCGCCGCTGCTTGGGCACCCAAATCTTTGAAATTCCCGTCCATAGTGTCGTAGTACTTGATGAAGGTGGTGCCACCCTCGGCGTCCGTCTTCACGGACTCGATGGGAAGCCCCAGCAGGTACCCAGTCAAGAAACGAGCGGCTTGATGCGTTGTCTTCCGCTCGGCAGCTTTCCCGTCCAAGAGGTTGCTGACCAGGACCACGAAGACCGAGATCACGCCTGGCGCCACGGACCCGATCCCGATGAAGGTGATAGGGATCAGCAGGAAGAGGTACACGAGCAAGGTGCCTGCGAACCCCCCCAGAAAGCCTCCGCCCACCACCGCGAGACTGCTCGCCGCCATCACTGCCCCCAGCGCCCACTTGAGGTCGTCCTGCGTCCCGCCCGACTCCACGTCCTGGGGGGGAAACCCGGTGGCCTGCTCGAATTGTTCCGCACTGTACCGTCGAAAACCTTTGGCACTGCCGCTCTCAAATTTAGTCAGGGCCCCTGACTCCTTTAATTGTTTCAAAGCGGTGTCAACGACCGCGGACGACGCCATGGCTTGCTCGACTTCTGCTTTGAGTTGCTCAAAGGATAGATACCGGGGGGTGGGGCCCGCGGGCTTCTCTTCCGTCACGACAGGCTTGGGCCGCGAAGCTTGCACAGCCTTGAGCTCTTGCTCAAGTTTTTCAGCTTCCTGACGGAGCTTGGCAGCACGGTCCAAGTCGCTCATCATCACCACGGCTGCGCGCCGGGCGGAGACGGATAAAGTGGGTTGGGGAGGACGGAAGGGTTGTAAGGTTCCAAATTGCCTGCAGACCCCCGCGTTGAAGAATGCCATAGCTGGTGTCGTAGTCAATACCAGACTGACTAAGGACATGGCCAGGGTAAGGCAGGACCGGGCTGTCCGCATGATGGAGGGTCGCCTCGATCCTCTGTCGAGCTGATGCTGCGAGGGGGGAGAGGGGCAAGATCGGGCGAGGGATCTGCGCATGAGTCGAGTTGGGCAAATGTACCGGAGTGATTCTGGGTAGGAGAAAGTCAACAGTAACCACTTTCACGTATAAATTGATCTGGATAGGGAGGCAGGGAACCCCTACGCAGGAGACAGGCATTCGGACTCGCGGCCCGTGCAAGCGTCACTCTCCCTGTTCCTCGCTGGGTCTGGCATGGTCCTTGAGATGACATGCACAGGACAATCGCGCTTCAAGCAGAGAAAGTGGATGAAAACAACGACGCGTGCATGCTGCGCAGTTCTGTTGGCGTGCCACTTGCGCCTGCGTTTCTTTCTCTTATGTACTGCATGGACAAGCACATCTAGTCAATTACCTCCTCCCTCCCCTTGCCTAGATCAAAGCCCTAAGCCATTGTCGCTATAATGCTTGTTAGTAGTGACGGAAATAAATGACAAGCAACACGGTGGGTTCGAAGAAAAACGCGGCGCTGGCATCTGCATCAGGCGCAACGTGGATAGAGGACGAAAAATCCTGGAGCGACTACCAAGGTTTGTCGGTGCTAAAGCGGATGGATATGATCAAAAGTGTGCTGAAGGAGGGCATAAGTCAAAGCCGAGACGAGGCAACTGCAGGTGACTACGTGATGGGGAATACCATGAAATATCTGCAAGAGGTATTGCCTGCAGACCTGCGCACGTCATTGCCTTGGAGCGCCCTGGTCAATTTGATCAACACGGGCTTGGCAAAAGTGGGATGGTCAATAACGGGGGCACATGAGAGCGAGGCGCCAGAGAGAGGGAAGACGGGAAAGGATTGTGAAGCGGCTCTGACAGAGGCTTTGCAGGGTGTGACACACTGGTTGCCAGACGCGGCACTGAATCACACCGCAACGCCCACCACGACCCAAACCGTCCACGGACCCGTCAAGAGCTGGCAAGACTACCGAGTGAGTGCCTTTCCTGGAAATGATTGGCGGGGCCTTTGTGCGCGTCGATTCCAGATGTCTTCTGCTGGATCCCTCCTTTTGTTTCCTTTTTTTCTTTACTGGCGCTTTTGTCCGTCGTCTAGCTCCCTCGTACTAGCGCCAAGGTTCCCCCTCTCTCCTCATCATTTCCTCCCTTGTCCTCCTCTCCCTCTTCATCTTGACAGGCCATGTGGCCCGTTCACTATCCCGACGAAGATATCCTGCGCGTTCTCTCCCCCACCTTCCCCCGCCGGCCCTACCGGTCCCGCCAAGATGAAGAAGGAGGGGAGGAGGGGAAAGAGGGAGGGCGGGAGGGCGAGGCTTCGCCGCCGTCGATGACCCGCGACCCCCACTGGGGCCAGCGCAAGCTCTTCCTGAACGAGTTAGAGCTGCTGACCAGGTATGCAGAGGAGGGGGACCTGGTGCTGTACGCGGGCGCGGCCCCCGGGTGGCACCTGGAGCTATTGTCGCGGCGCTTTTTCCCAGGCGTGGCCTTCGTACTTGTGGACCCGGCGCCCTTCCGCATCGAAGCGAGTGAGAGGGTGAAGCTGGTGGCGGGCCTGATGACGGATGCGTTGGCGCGAGAGTATGCAGGTGAGAGAAGGAGAAAAGAAGGGAAGGCCGGGCAGTTCGTGAAGGAAATGCCAAGTTCTGACGTGCGTCTGCGACGGATATACAGGCCGCGAGAACCTGATATTCATCAGCGACATTCGGCGGACGTACGCTTCAGAGGACCTGATCCTCGAGGACATGCGGGAGCAAGAGCGCTGGCACGAGATGATGGGGCCCAAGGTCTCGATGATGAAGTTCCGGCTGCCGTGGCG
>NW_005803851.1:44298-51703 GCF_000240725.1 Microchloropsis gaditana
GGCAAACCGGAAGCAGGTGGGCCCATCGCAGCCACGAGTCGCACCGTCACTGGCGTCCCAGGGGGCAAGCTCAGCTCCACCGTCCCTACGGCCGCCGAACGGTTCCGCTCCTGCTCGTCCGCGACCCATGCCCAAGCTCCAGGCTGTGGGTCGACGAAGACGAAACCGCCCACAGCTTCCGAGAGCGTGTCTGCGTGCATCACCATCGCCCGCTTCCCGCTCTCATTCGGGAAGACCATGGCAGTCTGGAAGTCAGCGGGGTCGGTTGGCAGGCCCTCGGAGAGGAGCCAGCCCATCTCATGCCGACGCCGGGCCATGGCCTGCACCGAGAACTCGATCGTATGACGCTCGTCGGCGGATTCTCTAGTGTTGCCATCAGCGTGGTCCGTGGGGACGTTCTCAAATTGGATCTCCCAGAGAAGGGCTGAGTCGTTCCAGGCCATGCGGAGCTCGGAAGTGACGAGGAGCCTGAGGTCGCCCACGACGATGGGCTTGCTCCGCCGGCACGCTGCATAGACCGCCCACCGCACCGCGTCTAGCTCGACCGCCTCCCCATTCACTCGTAATGTCACCATGCTGGGGGACCCGACAAAAGGCGGGGCAATGAAGGCTGTCGTGTCCACCACGGCATGATTCGTTCCCACACTGCCTTGCCAGTTACTCAGGGAGGGGGTGTCGCGCAGCGTGGAAATCTTTGTCCAGTCGCCAGCAAGTTCTTCCAATGTTGGTACCTGCGCTAATGTCAGGGGCCAGCTGGCGAGGAAGTGGGCTACAAAAAAGATCCCGTACGCCCCAGCACGGAGGTGGCTGAGGAGTGCCGGGCCACGGACTTTCCACATGTTGTCTTATATAACTGAATGTGCAGCCTTATTCACTTGCATCACAGCAAGGTTACACGCTTATCCTGCTCATATCGGGACAGAATTGTGTGAGAACGTTGAATGCTGGCAGCGACATAGAGGAGGTGTTGCCGATCGACTAGAAGCGAGACTTGAGCCCAAGAATGCCGTCAGCTTGAGTCATGCGACAGCCCTCAGCCCTCCGGATGGTTTGATGCGGTTGGCTTAAACTGGAACCACTGCAAAAGAGCGCTCGGTAAAGTTCGTGACCAAGGAGTTCTACCAGCGTACGCTCCGATGCAGCGAGGACGCCGTGCAAACATCGCTTTCTTCACCATGTTCAATGAAGTGGGGTGAGGGTGAGGAGGTTGCACAATTTTCGGGAGACTATGGACTAAAGCTAGTCAATAAAAGCGTACACTTATCCAATAAATATTTAAAGTATTCAACTTTTTGTACGTTCGAAACCCTCATTGAAGATTCTACCAACAAAATAAGTGTAATTCCTGCGCGAACTGCGAGATACGCAACTTTAGCGCTCCCTTCAAGCACTAGCTTGAGGGTGAAATACCTTGGGAAAGCGAGACTGATTCGCCTCGATGCGATATAAAATAGCCAAAGACAATAGACTTTTTTTCGTAGGGTTAAGGGATCTACCGCTTTCTAAAAGTGATCGAAAAAGGGCTTCTCTGAAGTAGTCCTCAGACAGCTCCTTGCTAGAAAAGCCAACCCATTCCATCGATTCTGAAAGAAATAGTTTGAGCATGCCTCTACTACTACGTATTCATATAAAATGTGTGGCGCCCAGATCTATTTCTTTCATTTAGAAACCCTGCAAGCATTGTTCAATAGCTTTGTCTTATTTCGACTTCATAAGTCTTTGAGTACATTCTCGACCGCACGAAAGGTTTGGCTGACCTTTCGAGAACACCGATATTCAATTTCAACAATGCGCCCCGCACTTCTTTGAATGAGACAAGCATCTTTGCATCTCCTTACGCACATCTGAGACGAGGCGGCAAATATTTCAAGCCTAAAAACTCCCAAACATCTTCTTCGGAATGAAAGACTCCATCGATCGACTTCGGATTGGTAAGTCGCTTTGTTTCCCTAAAGACTGCCTGCTGAGACAAGTGCAGGCCCTGTTCATCCGCGTAATCCCTCAGGTCCTTTTCCATTTGCTTGGAGCCCGACCATCCGAGGACACAGAAGGCCCATTGGTCAGGAGGAGGGGAGATTACGTCCAAGCGACGGTAGAATCCCTCATGCTTGATCAGAGTCAGCATATTATCGTGACTGGCTATCTTCTCGTGGGTCGGCTTCGATGCAAACCCCCCCATCGTATTCCCTTCCTTAAGGATCAGAAGATCGATGCCCATGTCTTCCTGCATGATACGCTTTATTTCCTCTCGAAGGCCTGCTTGACCCTGCGCCTGAGTGCACGAGACCAGCACGTCTGCGTCCCCGTTCAGAGCCTTCCCCCGCAGGTAGCCCCCGCACGTCTGAAGCAGCAAGGTTTCTGCCCCTAACCCCCTTGCGGCCAAAGCTTTCAGGGCTGCCTCGCGCACGATTCCCTCCAGGGCCGCCACCTGACAGCGGGTCATCTTCACGCTGTATTCATCCACGAACAAAATCCCAAGAAGTTGCTCCATGCTCGGGCGTTGACTCGTACAAAACGTGCTCCCCAGATACCTTTCGACTTCCCCCCCGGCCTGTTCCTCCCCGTCACCTGTCTCCTCCGCCCTCTTCAAGTCCGCCTGAATCTGGGCCACGCTCCTGTAGCCCGCCTCGTACCACTTCCGGGCAGTAGCATGACCCACTTGATGGACGCGGCAAAGGTCAAGGAGGCAGCGATGGGAAGAATCTTCTCGCAACTTTTCTGCCGGGATCGGAGGGGGAGAGAGGGAGAAAAGAGACGTGAGCGTCATGACGAGTATCGCTTCCCGTGTCGACGTATGTAGGCCGGACGCGTGCAGGGACAGAAGGATTCGACGAGCAAGCCCCTGCAACCTAGGAAAAGAAAGGTGAAAGGTGGATATCCACGTACCCAGGCGGGAGCAGCGGCCCGTCATCAGGATCTCCTCGATCACCGCCCTCATGCTTCCCCCCACATGACGTATGCCCTTCAATTCCTTGCTTTCCCGCACTTTCCATGGCCAAGCGCGGAGCACGGCCAGAACCCGCCCAAAGGCCGTTTCTCTCTCCTTATCCCCCACCCCCAGGCCGTACATCTCGACCAGGTCCTCAAATAAAGGCGTCAGGTGCCGGTTCGGGTGCTGCGCAGGCGCCGGGCGTTGACAAGCGAACTTGGGAAAGGAGGCCGAGAAAGGCTTGCTAAGGACCAAGGGCCCACCGTAGCCAAAGAAGGCATCGCGTGTGGTCGGGTCCAGGTCGGAAAATGGGGCCAGGCGAGCCTCGATGGCGGCGTGGGTGGGTGAGACGACGGTGGGAGTGGAGGCGGAGGGGTGGGAAAGGCGGGCCTTCTTGGTGCCACCTGCGGTCGGTTCAGCGGCTTCCTCCCTTTTCGTCGCAGCCTCTGTATATGCGTCTCCCCCTTCATTCCTTTCTGCACGGTCCAGCGAGAGAAGGTAGGGCCGCGGGTCCACAAGCTGCCTGTGAAGCAGACAGTCCGAGACCCAGTCGGGGCTTACCACTTGACAGGACCGACCCACCGTCAACGGCAAGGGGGCATATATCGTACCGTTCTCATTTGTATCTTTGTTTTTTTCACGACGAAGGCGTTCGACCAGGGCGGGGACTTTGCCCTCAAGGCTTTTAGAGAGGACGACGTGAGTGGCACGGGACAGCTTGGAGTCGCGCTGCTGCGCAGGAGCAGCGGACAGAGTACGTCAAATTGACCATGGTGAGCGAGCCCTTCTTTGTTTCATCTCAAAGGAAAGAGAAGCAAGGAAGAGGACAGGTTTGGAATCACAAGCGGCACACACATACAACTTCCGCCCTTACCTCTCGCGCACGCAGACGCCCTTCCAGCACTTCATTGGCCGGAATCACCTCAGCAGTCCCGCCATGTTGTTCTATTTTTTTTAATAGGAGCCCTGCCCGCATAGGTGAGATGTCGTGAGGCGAAATGCCGCCGTCCTCAAGGATCAGGACTTCTGTGTCCGCAAAGCAGGAGGAGAAGGGAGCGGCAGTTTTGCGCGGCGAAGCCGCCTTGCGTTTCATTGCGGCACCGTGAGCGCTGAGCTCCTGATGTATACCTCACACTAAAGTCCGAAATTTCAGTCAGGCAAACACGAGAGGTTTGGTCTGGAGGAGGTAGAGCAGACGGGCCCAGGCGGCATACTGGTAGGAGCTTGCAACTGAGGGACAGAACAGTCGCAGGGTAATTCGTGAGCCACATAAATCAGGTTAATTCCAAAAATATAAGAGGTTTGCGATGTGATACTGATGACTAGCAGTGCATCTCGGCATTGCTGCCGTGCGCAGGTTTCGTGTCACATCAAGAACAATCGAGCCTGTCTGCCCAGGAGGCAGGAGGTTATTTTCCCATCACTCTGCCATAGTAGAAAGGCCACTGACGAATGCCATGGCCACCCTCGACGTTGTTTACATGAGCCATTATTTAGCATAAATGCACTGTGTCTAGAAGATACATCTTATATAAAGTGCAAAGGGAAAAAAATACTCGTCTTTTTCTCTGTGCGTTTAGCACCGTGAGTTAAACACTTCCATTTGTTGTTTGCGTTCATAAGGGTTTTGCGATTCCCCAACTATTGTGACTCCCTGTATTGTTTTATCGGCATCTTCTTATTCAATATTGTGTAACACACGACTGGTCGGAAAGCGTGTACGAGCGCACGTTCGCTGGATCCGTCTGAAGATCTGGGCATCCTTTTCGGTACATTGGATTGTCCAGTCCAATCATACCTATTTATCTTTCCTTGTCAGATCTGCTGATGTTTGATTATGTGTGATTTATTTATCATGTCCTTACTTTCTTGGTATGCTTGAAGCATAGTGACGGCCCATATTATAGGGGACAAGGTTTGGAAAAAACAAAAGGGCATGCCACTTCGCACGCTTTTCGTAGTAGTCATGCCTGAGGTTGCAAGTTGAGGACAAGTATTCGATTGTGCTCTCATATCCCCCATTTTTTGGAATTGGTGTGTCGAAGCATGACAGTCGAGTTCGTAAAGTCAACCCAATTGCAGCACTCCCCTGAAGATACCACGCGGAATAGTAAAAGGGGGAAAAGCACAGATTTCTCCCGACAGGAGAAAGCCTCTTGAAAGCAAAATCACAATTCCAAAAACCAAACTACGTTTTGAAAGAGAATGTCAGCGATTAAAGTAAGAAGATTTTGATCAGCGTGCCATTTCATTCAAATCAAGAGGTTGCTGGAATTGGAGGGTAGTAGGACCTTTCCGATGGGGAATGGTTGATATGCCCTTTTCTTTTTCTATTCAAAAAAGGTTGCCAATTCATTGATTCAAAATGCCTGTATTGAGAGTTTTTGCTTGTGTAAGTTGCTACTTAAACTATTCCCCAGTAGGAGAATCGGCGAGCCCGAGTATCTGAGGAAGCGGGTTCCCAGTCCCCGCGACCCCGTCCCCCGCGGGGGAAGGGGCAGTCAATATTCAGTGTTGTGAGGCTCTGTGCACCCACAAACATTTTCAAATGGTAGATCGGCAAGAGTCACGCATTGCTACATGGCTCCATTAAATTTTGTGGATTGCTGAGGAGTGCTAGGAAAAAGTGAAAAAGAGGGCCTCAGCGGGTTTGGACTCCATGGCCCCTTCTTGCATGTGCAGTGAAAGCACACGGACGTCGCTTCTACAATCCCCTTTTACTCTTGAATCATTATTAAAAATGGGAATCTTACACATTCATTACAAATGGCAATGTCGCTTCCTCAACATAGGCACACTGTTTTGATGTTGCCGCGGACGTACTCTTCCCCGGGGCGCTATGGAAGCAGACGGAACAGCATCAACGATCGTGCCTGGTTACGCGGGGTAACAGTAGTTAAGTGGGTATGGCTAGTCGCCTGTATACTTCTTCTCTGCCTCTCGTTACATTTTTGGGCTGAAACTGTGTGGGTTGGCGTGGACGAAGGAGGGGGCACAATCCCACTCAGCCAAGCTATCCGCCAGACGTTGCGCCTGGCGACCAAGAGGCCTTTGGTAGGGACGAAAGAGAAGCCCTTATTGATCGTAGGAACACACCACAAAACTGGAACGGCACTCATGGCTTTGGTTTTGCGAGAAGCGTTCAGTGTGCACAAGAAGATGACGGGCGGAAAGCCGTCGGGGGTTATGATGGGCTATTTCGGGAACCCTGAGACGATGGACGCACCCTTTGCTTTCTACTACTGCGACCATCTCTACTCAGACACCTGGAACAAGACGGATAGCAGTAGCTCTGACCACTTGCCAAAACTCGTGGACAACCACCAATTTTTCAAGGGCCACTATAAGTTTGTGCATTTGGTCCGCGACCCCATGGAGTTGGTCATATCAGCCTATCTGTACCATCACGCCGGCCCTCCCGACTGGCAAGAGGTCTGGCTTTACGAGCAGCATCCGCTCTCTAGCTACCAGACCATCCTCAACAACTCGTCCTGTGACCCAGGAACCCGGCTGACCATGTCATGGTTCGATCTCCTCCGGTGCCTGAACCAGAAAGAGGGCTTGATGGCGGAAGCCCTGTTCCAGACCCACTTTGGGGCCGTGCCCTCCATGGTCGCCGCCGTCCAACACATTCAGGGGGACCAGAAGCATGCCCAGGTTTTGCAGCTGGGATTGGAGGAATTTCAGTCCGGGTTCGACGAGACGGTGAGGCGGATGTTCGAGTTCTTGGGCTTCCGTCCAAGGGTTGTGGAGAGTATCGTCCGGGGATGTGCTCCCTTTGACTTGAGGCGGCAAAGCTCGGGCGAGAAGGAGAGAAATGAGCACGTGACCACGGGGAAATTCGACAAGGAGAAGCTGCGGGAGATGATGAGGAAATACGAGGACCCGGTTTTCCTGCAGGCCCGGCGTGTGTTGGGGTATGCCGACGAGACGGAGGGAGAGAAGAAGGGGCGAAAGAGCGCGGCGCTGCTTTGAACAGAACGTCGTCGATGTAGGCAGAGTAGATTTGCAGCGCTTAATCAGTTTTCCATAAGATAGTGTACATACTGCGGTTGAGAGCCACACGAAAGTTGTTGTGCATAATGAGGAGGAGTGGGATAACTCACAGCACTGATAGACCAGGCAGAGGTACAGCCTGGGACATGTAGGTCAAAGACATAACGCATATATCCTGACAACTTATTTGGAATGGTGCGCACGAGATGGCGGGAATATGGAGCGAGCGCCAGAGACGCGGGTCGGGATTGTGTCGAGTCAAACATGAAAGTAACGTCACGGGTGTGTGGGAAGTCTGATTGTTGCATCCATTGCAAAGCACGATTTGTAAAGAACTGAAAATAATGACACGGTATGGTCGCGAGGCATGCTTGCAGCCGCCACCCGTCCCTTCGCTGTCATCTCTCCTTTCTTCGCCGCTCCTTCCTGATCCCCTCTCTTTCTCTAATAGACCCCACGCCCAAGTTTGGCATACAAAGG
>NW_005803851.1:51713-54866 GCF_000240725.1 Microchloropsis gaditana
GACCGCCTCCCTCGGCTCCCCCAGCACCTTAAGCCCCCGCCAGGCCAGCCTCCCCTTCGATCTTCCCCACCCGGCCCCTCCACTCGCGGGCGCCAAGCTACGGGCTTTGGGGCCAGCCGAGGGTGGGGGGATGCCCGCCTCTCCCGACACGGTCACGTTGACGCCGCGCTTTTGCAGCCAGTGCGGCTCTCAGCTCCAGGGACATGCTCCCAAATTCTGCAGCCAATGCGGGGCGGGCGTAGGCCGCTCGGTCGGGACCGCTCAGGACGGCGCCGCCACCGCCTTATCCGCTGTCTCCTCCCCTTCCTCCCCTCTCCCTGCCCCTTTCCAGTGGGACACGCTGCCCTCGCATCCAGTGACGGGCGGGCGTGGCGCCCTTCCCCCGCCCTCGAGGGGAGGGGAAGCAGGCAAGTCCTCCAGCCTTCCTCGCTCCGCCCCCAGCACTCCACGACAGTACGCGTCTGCGCTCCCTCCGCCCGACCACCCCCCTTCCTACATGCATCTGGTCCGTCCTGCCTCAGGACCCATGTCTCCCCAGCAAGAACAGGCACGCGCCCCCCCCGCCCTGCAGGACGGAAGGGGGCAGCGCGGTGGGCGGGAGGGAGGCGTGGAGGACTCGGATGGGAGGGGAGAGGAGACAGGGAGGGTAGGTGGCGGAGAAGGAGAAGAAGGGGGAGCGAGAGGGTTGTACGAGGAGAAATCAGGTTCCTTGGGCACATTGTCGCCCGTGCGAGAAGGGGCCAGGGGGGAAGTCTCTGCGGCAGGATCACCGGCGTCGCTGTCCTCTCCCAGTGCTACGGGCAAAATCAGGGGGCAAGCCAAATTGCCAGGGCCCGCGAGACCGGTAGTAGAGGACAGAAACGGCGAAATTTCGAGTGGACTGCCTTTCTTCCAGCGGCTTCGGATTGGGTAACGGTGCTAATGGCAAAGCTTGGCACACGACCTGTGGGGTTCTTTGATTTTCCGCCCTTTCATCTCACGGGCTCCGTCTTCCCACCAAGCTCAAAGTCAGGCTCGCGCGCGGCCTGATGGGGGAGCGATTGATCCATGATTTGCTTATGTGCATGAAAAATGGCTGCTTTCGAGCGACACAGGAAAGTAAAATCCTTTCCTTGGTACAGAAAGAGAAATAGATAGATAACAAAAGCAAATTGCCCGCGTGGTGTCGTATGCCGAGCGCATATGCCGCTTTTATTCTTCCTCTTTCTCGTTGGGAGTTACCTTGTACATGTGTCCGATTTTCCCCCGTTGTGTCCCAAGTACCTCAAATTTACAGCTATGTATAAGATTTCAGATCTTTTATCTGCACTCCGCCTGACTCCTCTTCTCCGCCGCCTATTTCCAAGGACGCCATCCCCCACGGTGTCCGCAAGCCCTCCAGTGTCGCGAACAGCCCTCCCCTTGCTCCTTGACCTCCGTCTTGGATAGCCCGCTCGAGGCCTTTGAAGGCTTTTGTCTCCTCCACCGGCGCGAGAAAAGGGGGATTGTAGGCAAAGACACCACGCAGTATCACTTCCCCGAAGCTCCCACCATTGTCAGCCGCGAAGCGCGTGAAGCCCCTTGTGGTCTTGAAAGCGCTTTGCGTCATCTCCGTCACTTCATGTGCCTGGCCAAAAGGACCGTCCTGGGTGGCAGCAGCCATCGAGCGCAACACCTCCAATGCCTCGTCCCAGTCTCCCTCGTCATTGTAGGCAAGGGCCTCCACAGCCAGCGCAGCCCAAGCGTCGAAGGCGCCTGTTATCCCGTGGTCGGGCCGGAGGATGGAGCGAGGTCGGGGGACCTTCAGGTTGAGCTCGTCGTACAGGCTGAGCGCCCGCGTCCAGGACGGGGTGCGAAGCTCGTCGTGGAAGAAAAGTGACATGGCGCCTGCAATGGCAGGGGGGAAAAGGGGGGTACTGTTCCCTGCCAAGCCATACGCCTTGTCGATGGCCGCACATGCCTTGGACGCAAGTGCGAGGCCCCGGGACACGTAAACGAAGTCGACGATGTGCCGGACAGGCACGAGCGAGTACTCCTTGTCGGGGTACAGGCATCCCCACGTCCCAGCCCCCCCGGGCATGTAGAGGTGCTCCACAGTCTCTCTCGCCAACCGCCGGGCCATCTTTGCCAATCTCACCGCGCCTGAGCGATTGCCCTCCGCGGACCGCAGCGTAGCGAGGGAGGCCGTTATTTCGACGTTGGCAGCTTGGAGCGCCGGGACCACATGGATGTAGGTAGGGACGCATTCCAGGAAGTTTTCTGGGCGCGGGCCGTAGTCTGCGATATAAAAATATCCATCATCGTCCTCGTCGTCTTCTGGAGCTCTTTCCCCCCTGGAGACCCCGTCCTCGTCTACAGTGCCCACCGCTCCCTCCAACCCCCCTACACCTTTTGGAGGCGGCGACTCTGCAAATTCCTCGCTCCCACTCGTTCTAGTGTTGCAACTGCGCCTCCTGTCCCCCGGCCAGTGCCATGACATTATCTCTCGGTCCTCAACAGCTTCCGCGTCGCTGCCACTCATCGTCCTGAGCCCGCCACCAGGCATCGGCCCAGCACGCCCCGCCTCTGATTCCCTCCCTTTGCTTCCGGGTTTGGGCACGCGTCGACGCCTCCAATCCAGCGCCACCTCCTCCAGCCGCTGGCCCACCGTCATTTTTCCTTTCCCTCTCTCCGCGGTCCCGATTTTCAAGTCGAGGAGGGCTGTGTCGTTCGTCACGCGGACGTAGGTGGCAATGACGGTGAAGACGGAATGGGCGTTGAAGGCGTACTCATAGCCCAAAGGCTCGCCCGTCATCCCGTCCAAGCCAAACGAACGCTCAAAACCTTGCCCCTCTAAGGAGAGCATGGTCAGGATGTACCGGCGCATGGCGGCAGGGTCCAGCAAAGCCGTGAGCAAGACGCGCAGGGAGGTGTCCCAGTAAAATTGCGCCGTGGCCCCAATGTAGACGGGCGTGTGAAGCGTCTCGCGCGGCCTGGCTGGCTTGACGCATTCGACTTCAGCCGGAGCCAAGTGCCCGGGACGAGTCCAGCAGGTATTCCCGAAGCCGGTCACGAAAGAGGATAGGCCAGGGACCCCGTGGCTGAACGCGGAGAGGGAGGTGCGGCCAGTGGCGAGGAGGGACAGAGCGCTCATGTAGTAGAGGCGGCGAAGCGAGGAGTCCTGAGTGATGAGGG
>NW_005803851.1:54876-55425 GCF_000240725.1 Microchloropsis gaditana
GGGAAGCGACGGGGCAAGAAGAACAAGAAGAAGGAGAAGGAGAGGAAGAAGAAGCAGGAGGAGGCGGCGAAGAAGCGGGAAGCGGCCTTGGAGAAGGAGAGGGAAGCCGCAGCTAGGCAGAAGGCGCTGCAAGAGAAGGTGGAAGCAGACCGACGCGCACGTTTAGAACAGCAACGGCGGGAGGCGGAGGAGGAGAAGAAGAAACTGGAAGCGGCCCTGGAAGTGCGGCGCCTGGAGGAGGAGGCCAAGCGTCGGCGGGCGCTGGAGGAGGAGAGGGAGCGCCAGCAACGCGGGTCCGACGAGCGGCAGCGACTTCGCCATCAGCCACCACAGTCATTACCCAAGCAGGCGCCACAGCCGCAACGGCAACAGGGATGCAAACCGGTGCCCCACCAGCAGCTCCGCCATCCTTCAAGTCAGCCACCACGGCCCCTGTCCTCCACATCCTTGGCCGCGGGGAAACAGTCGCCGCAGCAGCATCCCTCTGGCTTCGGGGGGGCAGTCAGTCGCAGCAAGAAGCCTCTCCCGGGACCCCACCCGCACGCCCAA
>NW_005803851.1:56961-62633 GCF_000240725.1 Microchloropsis gaditana
GGGGGGGGGCAAGAAGCGCAGAGTGTAACGACCACGAGGGGTCAGGCGGGCAAATTCGAGACGCGCTTTTTTCACTCCATTTACGAGGAAGAGTTTGGGCGCGTGAAAGGACACTTTGGCCCGATTACGGCCGTGGACATAAGTCCGGACGGGCTAGCTTTCGTAAGCGGCTCTTTCGACGGCTACGTTCGCTTGCATTTTTTTGACGACGATTACCTGTTTATGCGAGACGAGGTTCCGGAAGAGTATTAGGAACGGAAAGTGAAGGGAGGGACTGGCAGAGAGGGGAGTAACGAGGTAGAGGGGAAGGAAGGAAGGGAGGAAGGGAGGAAGGGAGGAAGGGACATGTACAAAAGACGAGCGTTCCTTTGGCGGGGAGGAGAGATGGACGAGGGGCAGCGGGGCCCTCACTAGTGAGGGCGGTCATAAAGCGAAGAAGGCAAGGTGAAGGCCACGTCCGTGAGGAATTTTTGGATATCTCTGAGTTTTCGTTGTTCTATTGAGCAGAGCGTGGTGCCTTTATAAAATCTCACTGTACTGCACCCTTGATCACTCAGAGAGTTGTGTGAGATTACGAATGAGCTTATTTCTTCTTATGCTTATACACGAGAATCGTAAGTCTCTTCACATACTACCAGCCAAATCCCTACTTTGCATCCACTCGATCCTCCCCTATCAACCTTGGCCAATGCTTCCTCTTATCCGGGGATCCCTCGTCAAGTCCAAGTCCGCGTAAAGGTCAGCCTCCGTCCTCCGACAGATTTCCCCATCCCTTAGAGCCATGCCCTTCCCCCCTTTTCCGCCTTTTTTCCACAATGAACCTATCCAGGCTCTGATACCCTGCTGCTGCACCTCCCGCTGCTCCTGAAAGTAGCAGCGTGTATTCGGGTCGCCCATGCCGTCCGTCAGCCAGCAGGTGTAAGGGCACTTGTGGCTCAAGACCACCGCCATCCTCGCGGGGTCGAGCATGTTGGTCTTATCGCGCCAAGCCGCCGTATTCTTTATGGAGGTTGGGTAAATGGCGACGGTGCACGGAGGCATGTAGTAGTCGAACCAGCCTGCGTCTTTGTGCACGCCCCACAGCGTCTCATTCCCGCTTGAGGAATGCATGCACGTGGGCAAGGGAACCCCAGGGGCTTGAGCGACAACATCGCCCATCGTATACATTTTCCCTGGTGCGTCCAACCCATCTTCTATCCATCCCTCTCCTAGATATCGAATGTTCCTTACATTCATGCCGCCCTTCGCCTTCTCCCAGAACTCCCGGTCCCCTGGCGCGTAGGCTCCCACTGTTAATACCTCCACCTCCATTCCCTTCCCTCTCTCTGCCCCTTCCTCTTTTACTCCCCATTCCTTCGCATCGAGCCGGCCTAGGTACGCGCCCAGCATGGTAGCGATGACACCACCAACGCTGTGTCCGATCAGGGTCACTTTGTTCGGACTCCGCGACTTAATGTCCTGCAGTAGAGGTGGGAGCATCTCTTTGAAAAGTTGAAAAGCCCCTGAATGGACCTTCCCCTCAAAGTATGGCACGGTCTCGTTGGGCTCAGTAAACTCGTATATCGAGCTTGCGCGATATTCGTCTTGATACATAGTGCCCCGCATCGCCACCAGCACATGTCCATCTTTTTCTGTAACAACAGAGAACGGACTTTCCCGCCATTGACCGCCGACGGAGGTGGCATTTCGAAAGTGCACCGTCTGAGGACCCCACCCGGGTGCAAGAGGGTCGAGCAGCTCCTTGTCTTCCGCTGTGTCGGTCGCGTAGGCGTAGAATGTATCATACATGCGGTAGACGTAATAATACGAAGCCTTTTCTGCGCGGATGGTATCCTCATCCACAAACCAGGCGTCACATCCCTTTAAGTCCTTCCAAGGGCGAGGTAAAGTCCCGTCAGGGTTTTGAGGGTACTCTTGGGTAGTTTGAATGCGGACACTAGGCAGGTTAACGGCTACAATAGTCTCAACAAAGTCAACGATGGGACAAACAGCATTGACACTGACAAGAAACTCTATGACACCCGCCCAAGGAAAGAGCTTGCTAATGCCTGACAGATGTCTTCTGTAATTTTCAAAGGCGGCGACGAAATGTTCCATGACCAAGGAAGTCGCTGTGATGGCTTTATCTCCTATTCCACTGCCCTGCAAGTTGCTGTCTATTGAAGCGTTGCCAGAAGCTAGCTCGAATATAAGAGATACGTCCTCTTGTGTCAAGCTCTTGGATGCAGAATCATCATGGGTAGGTCGTTGAACACCATGCGTGTCAGCGTTGGCGTTTGTATAAAGAGGTCTTATGCTTCCATCGTCCCCAACCGAAACGCTTTCGTAGGCAGATCGCGGCTGACTATCACCATAATTACTTCTTGCAAGGGATTCAGGAAATTCGATACCTGGATGTGATTCTTGTGTTGAATCCTCTTGTTGCAGCCGCCCTTGAGGTCGTAGGAGCGCCGGTGGCTCTCCCGAAGCGATCGCAACAGCACTGAATGTTCCCAGAAGAAGCACAGACGTTTTGGCAATGTTGACCATGACGTTAAGAGCTTGATTGAATTCGGTTGATTTTAGACTCGAACACTCCCTAGTAAAGTGCTTATATACCGTCTTTGAAGAAGTCCTCTCAGAGCTTACCTGTTGAATAGAGCAGGTCGATCATTATGTCATGCCAGGGGAGAAAATATTAATTGTGTATGAAAATGTTTGTAAAATATCTTAAAGTCCCATCGATGGCGTAGGTCCAAATAAGTGGCGTTTCTTTACGACAACACTAGGAAGCGTAATGATTTCGAACCGGCAAAATCCGTTAGGACTTAGACTTTGAATTTGAATTCCAAAAATCTGAAAAAAGAGGGAGGATGTTTTCGGGTTATCACTTCATGCGGATTCGAGTGTGTAGACGTAAGAATATGAAGATACAAGAGTTTTTCGACTTAGAC
Source organism: Microchloropsis gaditana (assembly GCF_000240725.1). Lineage (NCBI taxonomy): Eukaryota > Eustigmatophyceae > Eustigmatales > Monodopsidaceae > Microchloropsis > Microchloropsis gaditana. The sequence continues at coordinate 59,895 of NW_005803851.1, forward strand.
GAATATAATGATTAGAGTCTTGTCCCCTTTTGCGTTTTTTGCGAGGTAATTTTCGGGTGCGGGTGCGATCTCGAGCTAATCCGTCACAATGAAATCAACACCCCAAGTCATGAAATCGACAGCTTTTGTAAGCTTTGCATGGTTTTGAGCAACAATTCCAGCTTCTCAAGGAACTTAGCCAAGTCACGCAACAAAGGACGTGCTGTGGCATTTCATAGTCCTGACACACAAACCTCATCAACCATGTCAATGAACCAACATTTACAGTAGGATACAGACCCAACAGATATGATCTCACCACGAGTCGCACGATTCCTTCAACACTAAAATAAAAACGCGGAGGTAGCTCTCATTTTTCTTTGTTTAAGCAGTATGGCGTTGTCTGTTTTTCCTTAGTATGCTACAAATCCGTGGACTACCACCCCAATTCAGCCCTGGCAAAACCATATCCTCATTTATATTCGATATTCAGCAGAATCCTTAGGCATTATCAGCAGCATTGTCGGCAGGTGGCGAATTGTCAAGCGCAGACAAGCGTCGGAAAGCGGGTCGCGGTAGCTTCGACGCACTCCCACAGAAATTGGCATTTCATAAGATGCACATCATGCTCCCGGCGCCCAACAAATCTTACTAGTCGCCTTCGTTTGCAGAGCTGCACCACCGACAAGGCTTGTCGTCTTCACCCATCTTCTGGTGACCGCCCTGGGACCAGTATAGCGATGTTGTTACCGTTCAACAAGATCTGATCTAGTTTATGCGCGACTTTTCCCTCCGGAGTCACTTCGTACTCGGTAACATCTTCCAAAACCATGTTCACGTAGTCGTCGAAGCTCTTCAGGGTTCCCACCAGCTCTTGGTCGCCCTTCATGATGACCCACAGGCGAGACCCGATGCATTTGTCCACAAGCTCAAGCGGCAGCAAACGCCCTGCCATCTTGACCACACCAGCGAAATTTGCCCGGCACTTTTGACTGTTTCAAGCGTGTCGAAAATGTACAGGGAAAGAGGTGTTGGGGTTCACAGGTTCTTCCACCCAAGTATTATTTCGGGTGGCGGGAGTCCTCTGTTGTCGCCAAGGAAGGATACATCATAATGATGCTGACGAGCCGTAGCCGTATTGCTGAAAGCGCCGTCGAAAGCATGATAATGACCACTCGTTCCCTTCGCACAGCGCTTCACTCATACATTTCGTTGTCTTCTGTTGCAACATACGTGGACACGAATACCTTGATTGTGTCCGATTAATACAAAGGAGCAATTCGTACTGGCTTTGGTCGCCTTCGCCCCCCTCCGTCCTTGCTTCAAGGAGAGGAGCCTACTGAAACCCGTTGCCCCCGGATTTTCATATCGCGTGCAAGATTTTCAATCCTCATGCGTTTTTTCTCAGGGTGAGGGGTTAAAAGTGTGAATACAATTCGCGTGATAAACGTTGCAGCATACGTTGAGTGGCGCGACGTTTGCTTCAGGCGGCATTATCATCCTCATCTGAGTAGTGAACACCCAGCACCACAATCTCTCTTCCACACGTTTCTCCTCTCTCTGTACAGCGGCATTGCTGCACGGGCAGCACGCCCTTCGACGCAGTCTGCCAGTAAAAAGGAATCTTCTGCGTGTGATTTGACAGATCGAGATCAAAAGATAGGACCCCCGCGGCCAGACGCAGCAAGCAAAGTGCGGCTTGTCAGATTGAAGCGCGTGGGGCCAGCAAGGGTGGTGTGAAAAGGCAAACACGACTTTCCCTCATAAAATGACTGAAGATGCGGACTCTCAAGAGACAACATTTGGCTTGCATGAATTCTGGAGCTCGTTGGACGAGCAACAAAAGCAGACTCTCTTGGCTTTGCGCAAGGTAAGGGGATACGTGGCGTACCACAAGCGGAAGTTAAAATTGCGGGAGCCATAACGTGGCGATTTGTGTTCAAGCACCTGTTGCTCTCGTTTTTGTTCGAGTCAAGCACGCTTATTATAGTAACATGTCTTGGGTTTTCCTCCTTTCCTCCCCTTGTTTTCCTTTTTCCGCGTGCGCTCTCCCGTCTCACCATCTCCTCGTCGATCACGCGCCCCGCCGTAATTAGGACACGATATGTAGCGCCATCGAGTGTGCCACTTGCCGGGACCTTTTGGCCGCCTCTTTGAAAGATATTGAGAAAGCGCAGCAGTATGCGACTGCTTATGCACAGAAGCACGAAGAGGCCGAGGGCCTGGACGATTATGACTTGGGCGGGAGCCTAGGAAGCAGCACGGGAAGCGCCAGCACAACGGGCACGAGCGCGGGAAAGCGGGGGGGGGGTGCAAGCAAGAAAGGGAATGGCATCGGCGGACCTCTCCACCCGCCATCCTCCCAGAAGGGGGCCCTCAGCCCCGCCCTTTTTCGGTCCGCTGGAGGTGTCTTCCTCCCGGGCAAGTGGAGCCAGGCAACGCTCTCTCAGTGGGCGATGGGTCTGCACGCGCCCTCATTTCCAGGCCCGGCCCATCTACCTTCCTTCTCCAGCGCTTCCTCCCGGCCGGCGATCGAGGCGCCGCGTCCTCCCTCCCCCTCAGCGTCCGCTTCCCCCCCGCCCGAGGACAGTCCCGTGGGCTTCACCTCCTTCCAGAACGGAAGCTTTGATCTTCTCCCCAGCCAGGCCCTGGAGGCTTTGCTCCTGGACGAGGAAAGGGGGGAAGAGGGTGGGGGGGAGAAAGAGAAAGCGGGCTCGGAAAGCCCCTCGGGACGCGCCCGCCGTCGCCCGCGGAGTGCGG
>NW_005803850.1:0-62036 GCF_000240725.1 Microchloropsis gaditana
AGGGTAGGTAGGGGGGGGGGGAAGGGGGGGCGGTCAAATTACCGAATGAAATGGAAAAATAAGGAAGGAGGGGAGCGAACGTGGCTGGATTGTAGAAAGAAAATATCAAAGCAATCCGGAGCGCAGCATGTGGTGGAGACAGATGTTGGCGAGGTTTCGTAATTTTCTGTCCACACAGGTCGCGCTGTCCACAAGCATGTGGCAAGGGAACGTCTGACTGCAATGCCTGTGTGCGGTGCTTGCACTTGCTTCCATTTTCCATTCCGAGCGAGCCGGTAGACTCTACGGCAGACTCGTCCCCTCGTCCCGCCACCCCCTCCCACTTTACAACGAAGGATTGCTTTCTTTCCCTCCTTGGCCCCCCACAGTTCTATCCACGGGGGCACTCCCCCCTTTCAAAACCTCGGCCATATCCAGCTGCGCGTGTGTACCCTTCTTGTACGCCTCCTGGGCCTTGGAGCCCTGGGAGCCGGCGTGGAACAACGCTCGTTCCGCGTGGGGCAAATCCTGGAGGAAATCTGTCATGTCGTCCCCTCCGCTGTTCAAGCTAGCGTCTAAAATGTGCCGAAATCGGGGCCCGGCAAAGACCATCCGCATCGTGCGCTGCAGGTGGTCATCCCGCTTGACACGGGCGAGGGCCGTCCCGGTCTCGTAGAAGAAGGCGCTGCGCTCTCGAATGTCCACGGCATCGGGTCCCGCCAACAAATCCTCCCTGAAGCGCGCCGAATAATGCCTCGGAAGCTCCACGCGCACCATGTTTTTGGCCTGCAAAGCCAGAGCCAACCATAGGGGAAGCTCCACGCGCGAGCGGGCAGGTAAATCCTCGTCCTTGCAAGCAGGGTCAAGGAAACCGAGCGAGGCCGCCATGGTATTGAAAACGACGGGGACACGATCTTCCGCGGCCAATATGGCGTCCACAGAGAAGTAACCACGGTCCATGATTATATAATAGTGACGGGTCGTGCGAGCAGCCGGGTCGGGGTTAGAGGTATCGGGCAAACTGCTCCATGTCGAATTTTAGGGCCTTCACAAAAGACGCTGTCCCCTACAAGTGAAACGAAAAATAAAATGGCACGTATTAGTCGGCCACATAAAGGAAATGCTCTCTGCTTGCATGTAGATAGGAGCAAGGGGGTGCTAGACAGCGGCCACAATTAGGCGGGGAAAGGAAGGGGCTTTCTGCTAAATATATCAGCTTCAAAATTTCAACGTAAGAGGAAAAAAATGCCCACACCTCCTGTCTAGAAGACGACAAGCATTGTCCAGCCTTCTCAATGCCATAGCGTCCCTCCACTTGCATCGGCGCCGACAAAATATGCACACGATTTGGAGGGCCGTGACTTTCCCTCCTGGGAAAGCGAGCGTGGGCGAAGACAGGGGCTTGCATCTTAGAGGACCGTCTTTGCTGGCCCGTCTCATGTGCTATGCCGTGGGCTTTGCATAAAGGAGATTCAGGCCTTGAACTCGTGGATGTGATGGATAGCCAGTGTTTTTCTTTACCGGAAGGTGGCATGCAGGAAGCAAAGAGAGTCGAAGAAAAGCTCCAGTAGCCATTCTTCCATGTCCAGTGGACAAAAACCCCTGGCCGCGTTCCTCTTTTCTGTGAAGAATGAGGGTCTGCCTCGATCCCTACTCTGACATAAGAGTGTTCATGTTCTTGGACACATATTTCCGCTATAGCTGGCCTGAGTTGTGGCACGAAGTTGTGTTCCATTGAACTCACACCGGGATCCTGTATGCCACGTCTGATACCTTTCATCTCCCCCATCACGAACTGCAGTGAGTACTTGCAGTTGTTGCAAAGTGCGAACGTATGGGTAACCAAAATAGTGTCTACTTCGGCGCCCCTCCTGTTCGAAAAAAGGCTCCGCAACATGCGGACATACAAGAAGCTTGGCGGCAGATCGCCTCGAAGGTCGCCCGTGACAAAGGTTTTGAGCACGGGCGCAAACGTAAAGTGGCCATAATAGGATCGGGTGTGGCAGGTTTAGGTGCCGCGTACCATTTGCTGACCTGCACAGCGCCTGGTGAGGAAGTAGAACTGGTAGTATATGAGGCCAGCGGCACTCCTGGCGGTCATGCACACACGGAGCTAGTTCGGGAGGAAGACGGCAAGGTAATCGCGTGCGACACAGGGTTCATGGTTTTTAACCATCAAAATTACCCGAACTTGGTGGAACTCTTCGCAGAGCTGGGCGTGGACGACGAGAACACAAACATGAGCTTCGCGGTCTCCATGGACGAAGGGAAAGTCGAGTGGTGCTCAGAGTCCGTCAAAACCTTGGCCGGGCCCGTCTATCGAGCCATGCTCAAGGACATGCTTCGCTTCAATCGCACCGCATCCAACCTTCTCCTAGCCGAACCCGAGGACCCGCGCCGGGCGTGGACTTTGGCTGAATTCCTCGAGAAGGAGAAATACGGACCTGAATTCACCAACTACTACATCGTCCCCATGTGCGCCGCCCTCTGGTCGTCGTCGGCCGCGGACGTCCTGGCTGCCTCAGCCTACGCGCTTTTGACCTTCATGGACAACCACTGCATGCTCCAGCTTTTCAACCGGCCGCAATGGAAGACGGTGGCGCAGCGGAGTCAGACCTACGTGCAAAAAATTGTTGCCCTGCTGGGGGAGCGTCTCCGCTTGAATGCGCCCGTGAAGAAGGTGGTGGTGCATGGGAAAGGCAAGGTAGAAGTGACGGACGCGAGCTACCACGCCGAGACCTTTGACGAGGCGATTTTTGCCTGCCATCCCGACCAGTCCCTGGCGTTGCTGGAGGGGGAGGCGCGGGTCCGCCTGGCCCCGTACCTGGAGGCCTTCAAATACGCGCCGAATGCGTGCTACCTGCACAGCGACCCGCGGCTGATGCCCCGCAAGAAGGAGGCGTGGGGAAGTTGGAACTATATTGGCACGTCGGCAGGGATGCTCGGGCCGGGTCGGGAGAAGCCTGTTTTTGTGACTTACTGGCTGAATCAGCTTCAGAACCTTGAAACCGAGACTCCCTACTTCGTCTCCTTGAACCCCCTCTTCCCCCCCGACCGGGCATTGACCCACAAAATCCTCCGGGAGTCCCACCCGCAATTTACCCCCGCGACGGAAGCGGCCCAACGCAGGATGACCGAGGTGCAGGGTCAGGACGGGCTCTGGTTTTGTGGGGCCTGGATGGGCCATGGCTTTCACGAGGACGGCTTACGGTCAGGCTTGGAGGTGGCGACGGCCTTGAGCGGTCAAAAGGCAGCCTGGATGCCGCCCGAGGCGGAGGCTCCCGTGTACCCGATGGTGAAAGCGCATATGAATGCACGGAGTACTTGGGAACGCTGCCAAGATTTGCTGGGTCAATTAGCCTGCGTTCCCATTCGCAACTTTTTAGCCTCGTCCATTCAAGAAGGATGCCTGGTCCTGCGCCTACCCGGGACAGGAGACAAATTGTGGTTTGGAGACCGGACGGCGGGGAGGAAGGAGACGGTGGTGTTGCGGGTGCAGAGTTGGTGGTTTTTTGTCCGCGTTGCCCTAGAGTACGACCTCGGGCTAGCGCGTGCCTACATGGCCGGCGAATTCGAAGTCGAGGGGACCGGGTGGAACAGCGACGGGCTGACCAGGCTCTTTCTCTTGTTCATTCGGAATCGGGATGCCCCCTCTGGCGGGAAGAGGTTCGCTGTCTCGGCGCTGTTGACCTCGTGGATAGGCTACGGCCTGAATTTCCTCCGGTACCGGCTCTCGATGGACAACTCATTGGCCGGCTCTCGGCAGAACATCTCGGCGCATTACGACATTGGGAACGATCTCTACACGCTCATGCTGGACAAGTCACTCATGATGTACTCGTCGGCCATATATCACCTAGAGCTGACCCCTTCCTCCCTCACGGCCTCCGCTGAGGCTACTTCTTCGGACCTTGTACCCGCCGGAAATGGCAATGGTGTCGTCGTCAAGTCCTCCTTTCCTCCCTCTTCCTACTCTATGGCATTCAAAGGCTCCTTGGAAGACGCGCAGCTTCGGAAGGTTGATACGTTGATCCGGACATGCCGAGTCGAAAGAAAGCATACCTTACTCGACATTGGCTTCGGTTGGGGCGGGATCGCCATTCGGGCTGCGGAGACGATTGGATGCAAGGTAGTGGGCATCACCCTGAGCAAGGAGCAAAAGGCGTTGGCCGAGGAGAAGGTCCGGGCGAAAGGACTCGAGCATTTGATCCATTTTGAGCTGGTCGACTACAGGGTGTTCGCACGCCGGTAAGTGACAATTACCGAGACAGAGAAAAGCATCGGATCCGAGGTGGTGGCGAATGTACGCATTTTGGGATGCTGTTGGTGCGTCTCCCAAGCGCCTGCTCTTTCGCGCATGAAAAGTACTAGAAGGGGATGTCCCACTGGTGATAGACGGGATGGATGTCATTTTGATGAAGGGTTCAAGTTGCATATTCGAATTCCTGACAAACACTTGCTCTCAACCTTTTTGAAAGGCATCCCGGCGAATTCGACCGGATTATTTCATGTGAAATGATCGAAGCTGTCGGGCACAGTCACCTGGGCGAATATTTTCACGCGGTGGGCAGCCTGCTTAAACCGTCTGGAGTCTTTGTGATGGAGGCGATCACCACGCCTGAAAGCCGGTAGGTGCGACGTTTTTTCTTGCTTTTCCCCTTCGTTCCTATATTGGGGCATGGCTAATCATTGTGCGTGAATGGTTCAAAAACATCATTTAAGAAATATTGATGTTTCTGGCCTGACCTGAAGATTACTCGATCTCTTTACCCTCCAAGTTACGTGGACTACCTTAAAAGCACCGACTTTATCAATACGATCGTCTTCCCGGGCTCCTGTTGTCCCTCTCTTACGTCTCTGTTGGAGGCAATGGCCCGGCACAGCGCCCTCAGTCTGGAGGGTTTAATCAATATCGACGTTCACTACGCCGAGACACTCAGGGAATGGCGACGTAGGTTCAACCGCGGTCTTCATGCGGTGAAAACTCAGGGCTTTGATGACGTTTTTGTGCGCTGCTGGAATTACTACCTTTGTTACTGTGAGGCGGCTTTTGAAAGCAAGACAGAGGGATGTTTGATTTTGACTTTCTCTCGCCCGGGAAACACCCTCAGCCTCACTGACAACACCCCGTGCCGTGTCCTCTCCTCTACGTCTCCCTCCGCAACCTTTTTCGCTTCCGAGGTGGTTACAAATATGGTGAGCATCGGAACCAGTCCGCGGAAGAAGGGGTCAAGAGATGGTGGGAGTGGGCCGTCGACCCCGCAGCGACTGTTGCAATATGCCCGAGAGAAGTTCACAGTGGGAACGGAATAATAGAAGTGATAAAAGAAGAACCTCATGTTCAAGCACTACTGTTCCATGTTTCTCAGCTTGTGGGGGGTATTGAACGACAACAGTGGTTGAAAGCTTACATGCAGGTTTTGAGCTTGAGTGAGCTTCTTATCTATAACAATGTAGAAACTCAGGATCAAATGTGCAGGACATCAGCTCGGGAGGTCTGAGCTGTTTTTTGGGAGCAATCACACTTCTTACTGGACGACAATTGAGACTTTTACGGTTCAGAAACCCTTTCCCGAAAATATGTGTTGGTCCGTACCGATTTTCATACTAGATGTAAGGGGGAAAAAATGATGACGCTCCATAAAACCAGCCGATAATAGTTGCTTTCCCACCGCTTAACGGGCTACAGCTTTCACGGTCATGTTTACTACTAGATTCATTCCATTCATTGCGCTGTGCGGGTCGATCCGACATTCTTGACGTGCCATTTCTCCTCTTGGATGATTTCCACGCTTATCTTCTCAAATTTCATTGCAACACCTGCATCCAAACATCACCGAATAAGCAAACCTTCGCAAACCCAACGAGGGCTAGAAAGCTTGCCTATCCTCATGTCTGCTGCCTCACTGAAGCTTGCTCTTGTGGGCGCGGTGGAAGATGCTTCAACTGTTGCTTTGAGACCGCAGCCGCTCTTGCCAAGGCGGCAAGGGTAACAGGCTGGCCACTGGGTCGATCAAGGGCCTGCTCTTTGTGCCTATGCGCTTGCTGTTGTCTTCGCAGCACCGTTGGCCCCTCCCCTTCGCACTTCTCCTTCTGATCTCCTTGGCCGGGGGAGAGCAAGGAGGGGCGACCGGCAGGAGCAGGGCTGCATGTCGTGCGGACGCTTTTCTGTGACGGAGACGATGGTCGAGGGTGACCGCGAGCAGGGCCCACGACGTCCGTCGGACCGACCGGTCCGAGAGGGGCAGAGGGAAATGTCGAAGGCGGCAAGGGAGCAAACGGAGCAACGAGAGATTGGGGAAGCTGCGGTGCGGGGACGCCGTTGCTAGCCATCCGCGTGCTGAGAGCCATACGGGCGGCTGCCGCCAATGCGGTGCCGGAACTTGGTGACCTGTGCGACTCCAACCTGGCCTTCTCCACGCCAAGCATACCATCCTCTCCCCTCTTCTCATCACCCTCCTTCTTTTGTCCCCCCAAGGCATTCGGTAGCATCATCGACAAGGCCGTCAGCAAACCTCTTTCTTTGGAGCCCTTCTCCGCACTCTCGGGCAATGCCTGCTTCTCCACTTCCTCCCCTACCCCCTTCCCTTCGTTTTTCAGGCTCCCGTTGACAGCGACTCCAATGCTCAAATTCCTCTCGCCATCGTCATCGTCCTTTTCCCCTTCCCCCCCCGGGACCGTCCCCTGGCTGCCCTCACCGGCCCCTTTCACTCCCGCAAGCTCTTCCCCCTCGTGTTTTTTTTCCTCCTCCTTCAATCCCTTTTCCCTTTGACCTAAGCCTTGCCGCCTCTTCTCCCCCCGTCGGCCTTGCCTCCGCTTCCTCTTGCCCCGAAAGACGTCCTCCACCTCCTCCTTGCTCAACAAGCCCACAATACCTTTCCTCGACACGGTGCCCTCCGTCCCTGTGAAGCCGTCGATGAGCCGCCGCATGTCGAAATGATGCCGGCTCCGGTCCGAGTAAACCGCCTCGATCATCTTTTTCGTCTTGCCCGTCTGTGTGTCGACCATGGCTTCGATCTTGGAGCCAAAGCGGGCTGTGTACAGTTGGGGCTTCAAGGCCCCCCCGGACGGCACCAGCCAGTACTCCCGCAGGCCGTACCCGGTCAAGCGCTCCAACTTGAAGTTTCGAAGGGCGGTCAGGGAGGAGGAGGGAGGGAGCAGGTGCAAGGAGATGAACGCGTCAAGGATTTCATGCTCCGGCCGACGGGGTTTCGGGGAGGGGGAGGGCGCGGGAGAGGGAGGGAGGGAAGGACTGGGGGAGGACGTGCAAAGAATGGGTTTGGTGGCGTCACTGGGGGCGACAGAAGCGGCCTGAGCCCGGACGGGATGAGGCAGAGAAGGACCGAGAGCATTTGCTCCATTTTGAAGGGCGGGGTGCGACGGGGGCTCCTCCGCGGACGTGCTGCGACGGGTTCGCTTGACGGCCCTCCCGCCACCGCAAGCATCCCTGAGAGACCCTGGCCGGGACCTGCTCCGCCCTTTCCGCTTCCCCCCTACCCCTCCGTCTACGCCGTCCGAGAGCGCCTGCGTGCCCCTTTCTTTCCACTCCACTGCTCCGCTTCCCCCTTCCTCCGTCCCGGCCTCCTTCCCTCCCTCCCCCCCGTCCTCCTTCTCCTCCTCGGTCCCCGCCCCTCGGTCCGTCTGTCGCCCGCCCCTCTTCCGCACCCCTTCCCCTCCCTCCAACCGCTCCAGGAAAGCGGCCACTTTCTCCCGGGAGTAGAACATGTTGATGCCGCGGACGGTGGAGACCCTGTACTCATTCACAAGGCCCTCCACGGACCACCATTCACAGGGTTGCTGCTGAAACTCCACCAGGACCTGAGGAGCGGGCTTGGCCCGCATGTTGACCTTCTTGAACACACCCAGGAACTGCAACATCTTGGGACGATTGCCTTCCCGCCGTTGCTTCCAGCCCCCCTTGTCCTCCTCCTGCTCGACCGCAAACCATTTCCACATTCCCAGGCCCACCAAACGCCGCAAATCCAGCGAATTCCGTGCATCCGTGGCCTCCTCGTCCAAGGCACCGATGCTCTTCAATTCACGCATCATGCGCGCCTGCTGGGGCCGTCGTGGGCCCCCAGTCCCAGGAGCATGCGTGTCTATACCATTCAAATGATTCACGACCGGGACGACCGCACAGGGGGAATTCCCGGCCATACTGTTGTTTGAGGTCCAGGCGACGGCGTCTTCATCGTTCTTCTTCTTGAATGAACCGCGCGTCAGCCTCGTCCCTTCCCATTTCTCCTGCATGCTGTCACACCTGCCCTTCTCTCCTTCCCTCTTCCTAGACGGATCCTCCAGTGGCTCCTCTTCTTTCCCTCCTGCGTGCATGCCTCCCTGACCATCTATCTTTTTCTCTTTCTTTGTATCGCTTGTTTCTTCACAAATCGCGTCCACACTCACGCCTTTCGCTCCAGTTGCAAGAGCGGCCGCCGATGCGCGTTTTTCTACTTCCGTCAAGCGATACATCAGATCTTTGACCTCCTCTGCATGCTTTTCTTTCTCGTCCACAAGTTGCTTCTGCAAAATTTCATTTTCTTTCCGCAACGCTTCGTTTTCCTCCGCCATGTCTGCGAAAGTTCTAGGACGGCATTTGGAAAAGCCGTCGTTACTGCGCTCGTCGGACCGTGGACTGGCCACTGATTCTTTCATAGATTTGCGGTTATCCCGCGTATCAGCTCCGCTATAATTGGCAAATTCGCCGCTCGAACGTAGCCATGATGTCACAAGAGACGTCATAGACAATCCTGTATATGTGCAGACATGAATGAAGTGGAAAATTGATCAACAGGCAGCAAGAGCAGAGAAAGAAGGACGGACTGCCAAGGTGGCTGGTGGGGGCAAAATTCTACGCGGGTAAGCACAAGCATGACAATCGTGATTGAATGTGATCAATTCTCATACTCTTGCCCATATGATCCTTGACGGCTATTTCGGCAGGTGAAAATTGATAATTTCCCTCCTTGTCCCCAGTAGGGGGCGGGAACCAGCTCAAGGGAGGGAATTAGCCCCTAAAAAAGCACGGACGAACCAAGAATCCACCACGCATGTGACCTCCACAAAAAGACCTTCATCTCGTATGCACGCGTAGCGTACCGTCGACCTCCTGTGGTCCATCTGTTTCTCCGTGGTGTGCATGTCCGGTTTCGCGCGTCTGAAAGAAGGTGCACGCCAGGCAGGTTGTTACACCCCCCTTCGGCTTTCCGACCGGCGAAAACTTCTTTTAAAAGTGGACGTTTTCTTTTCCTTTCAAGGCGGGCATCATAGTGGAAGATATTGCCTGGGTAATGTACCAATCCTAATCTCACGTTTTGGAGAGATGGTATATTTTTGCCTGGTTTCTCAAGAGCTTTCATTGCAGGTTGGCTTAGTGTGTAGCTCGAATCCCGGACGAATACCCGACAGTAACGTACGCGTCACTCCCCCCCCAGAAAGTGGAACCTTTGCGCTGAGGAAGCGTGATTAGATTTGTGGATGTACTACATATGCTGCAAAGAACATTCAGTCAAGTTTATTGCCGATCGGGACGACCAAAAAGTCCTGGAAGAGAACTTCGTCCAAGGTATACACTGCCCATTTAGAGATGGACACAATGCCTTGATAATAGAAGGTATCTCTCAATCCCAAGAAAAATAAGAAAACATTCCTTGCTGAGACCAAACGAGTATGTACTACTTAAATCTCCTTCTCCCAAAATTTTCCCCTCCTCCACAGCCTCCCTCCTCGATATCGCCTGTCTCTTTCGACGCCTCACTGAAAAATTTGTGTGCCCCCACTAGTACAACATCTGTGGCTTTCGCGAGTTTTCCTGCAAAATCAGTCTCATTTCCTATTATCACTTGGTGTGGGTGCAGACTCCATGCCGATTTAATGCGACGGTCAATAACACGGGAATCTTTTGCGGACTCGGTGCGGGAAGCATTATTGCTGTTCCATGTTACGATACATAAAAGAGGAAATAATGAGAGCATTGAACTGGCAGTTAGAAAAGAAATAAAACGTTTGTGAAAACGACGTGTCGTGCTGGATTGAAAGATGCCACAGTACAATTGCCAGCTGTAGCACAGGACGAGGGCTACGTAACGAAGGTGAGAACATGCACACAAACATGTCAAGCGCACACCTCCGAGCCTCTCTCTACCTGGATCATCGAGAACATGTCAAGCGCACACCTCCGAGCCTCTCTCTACCTGGATCATCGAGGATAAAGTCCAAGTCGGGAGCGGACAACGGGGAGACAAGACAGAGGGATAGATGCGAAAATACCTGAGGGTGTAAAAAGAAGGCGCTCCGTCTGCTGCCGTCACAAGATGAACAACTTGATGGTACCGCGACGCCAAGTCTAAGGTACTGAGTCCTCCCAAGGCCGAAAGGACAGCTAGCCAGTCCGACGGCATTAAGTAAGCCGCTACATCTACACTTCCTCTGTCATGCAGGATGACAGTAGGTTGACCCGTCGAACGCGCTATCATTGCGAAGGACTCCTCCATTTGGATTTGCAATTGAATAAGCGCAACTTCGAACGCAACAAGGCGAGGCCCACCATCCAGCCCGGGGTAAAGAGCTCCCCCTTGCATGAGTAGCGTGGGAACCTCCGGGACCACTAACACTTCATATCCTGCATGCATGCACGCGTCACGGAGGTGAGTAAGCGACGAGGTTTTGCCAGAACATGGCCCGCCCGACACGACGACACGGTAGATCTTGCTGGGTGCTCTTCGGGTCACAGTCTTGTCGTCTAAGAGGAACGCATGGAGGGAAAAACGGCGCAGAGATTTGAAATTGAAAAAATCATTGCGAAAACCGCTTTCTTCTTATCACATGGCCTACAGAGTAAGTATACGATTGTTACATTTGATTTACCAGTGCGGCGACGGAAGCGGAGAATGAATTGCACGCCTTCTGCAAGCAAAGGGACGGAGAGAGATAGGAACCCAGCCACCATCAGAACGTTGTTGATTTTTTGTCGATGAGGCGAGGCATGGTAGCGTTCCAGCAATCCCATTCACCAAATGGAAGTGTAGGGCTTTATCAATATCTGGATTTCATGATGACAACGTGAGCTGAGGTTTAGACTTTGTTTGATACCCCTCGCCGTATATATGACCCCGAAACACGTTCCTTCATTTCATGTATCACGCCGTGTGCGCAATTGTGCTCTCCCGCCAAACTACACAGGGTCGAGATATTCCACGCAAAGATCTAGTTAAAGACATAACGAAGCCCAGCTTTCTTGAAAACCCACACTTTCAGGAGCTGGAAAAGCATTATCGTTTTATGGAAAGATGGTAACCTCCTCACTCCCTCCCCAGCCTGCTGTGTCTGTAGAAATTGCTGCAAGACAACCGGACCTACCACTTTTATCTTCACGTCAGTCACCGCGCACCAATACAAGGATATTTCGACCACGTGTCCTGGCGTTGCAAAACCGAAGTGCGGAAAGTGGGCCATGCAGAAGCTTTTTAAAGCGCGACGATAGAATCCGTATGGGTCACTTGCCATCGCCCTCCTGTACTTTGCACTCCACCGATAGCCCCTCTAGCTCGTTATTGAGGTCTCTTTCCTCATCTTTCCGCTGGCAACGACATGCCCACGGATCGTACCGTGCTTATTATGGTGCCCGTCGTCGACCTGTTGCAGCGTCTACCTTCTCCACCAGCTCGGACACACGAGCGGGCAACAAAGATGCCCGACTCGAGTTACTTAGCCCTGAATGGTTCGTCCATAAAGATTGTCTTGATGTTGGAACCAACACTGGAAAGGTGGCGTGGGAAATTTATGAGTCCTACCGGCCACGATGCATGGTAGGGGTGGATATTGACGAGGAGCTGATCCGGGTGGCGAGGGAGAAGCTGGCATGGGCGAAAGCAAGGGATGGAAAGGAGCACGATAAGTATATCTCTTTCCTGTGTCAGGATTTTGCCCAGGATACGCTTGAGGAAGAGGAGACAGAAGACAGAAGAATGGAAGGAAGTGAGAGCGAGCATGGGATCACGAATGGCGGGACAGAGCGGGTACCGAGGATGATTTGGGAGGGTCGGGAGAAGAGGAAGAAGGCGGGTGGTGAAACGGCTTACTTGAGTGACGGCATGAAGCAGAGTGATGAGATACACAGGGATAAAGGCGTGGAGTTAAGTGGTATGAAGTGGACGGTCCAAAAAGATGGGTTGGGAGTGAAGAAGATTGAAGGGTTAGAGCGAGGTGAAGGTAGAGGAAAAGCTTCTCGAAAGTTTGACGTCATCACATGTTTGAGCGTGACAAAGCATGTACATCTTCAAGGGGGGGACTCAGCGCTGCTTCGGCTGTTCCGTCGAATGTACGAGGCGCTCCGCCCTGGTGGCCGTCTCATACTAGAGCCGCAAGCTTGGCGAACGTACCGCAAAAGGAAAAACGCTTCGAAGGAGTCACGCGAAAACTTTCCCCTGTTGCGATTGCGACCGCCTTTCACCCAAGATCTGCTGGAGACGATCGGTTTCCAAAGTGTTGAAGAACTTGGGATCCCTCCGCGTGCACCAGAAGGCTTTAAGCGCGCAATGTTTTGTTTTGTCAAGAAAGATGCACTATCGCACGATGAGATGCCGATAGATTACAAAGATATGTATATCAAGAAAAATAGTAAAGTGTAACTTAACTGCAAACGATTGAGAAAAATGCTCGAGATATCATAGAAATAAGCACAAGGAAATAACTCTGGCATATCTACGGTACAATCTTCTTCAAGAATAAATGGGATGTTGTACTGACGAGCGAATTAGCCTTTCGTAAATTCCTCTCAAGATGCAGACGGAGGAGCCGGGCGAAGTGTAACGTTATAACAATGCCAGCATTACCCCACCACGTTCATGTCGCGCTTTTTAAGGTCGTACTTGAGATAAAATTTTGTATTATCATCACGCAGAAATGATAAGGACGGTGTAGGCTGATCAACAGCTTTAAAATCTGGGTCAACGGGACATCATGATGCTTTACGTTCCGTGACGTATAGTATCCCACCGAACGTCAGAAGTCTCCCATGACACCAGACAACACATCCAACAACCAGACTTGGCGTGCCAGCCTTCTTGGACATGTCCATTGGCACGTTCCGGGAGATTTAAGGCCACAAATCAGGCACATAGGAGGCAAAGAGGCCTGACGATCGTGGCGCTGGCTCACTTGCAGTTCTAGTGTTCAGTGCAAGCTTCGCTGACATGTACTTCCATGGCTTACATGTCAACATTCTTACCCCTCCCATCCGTCTCTATACAGTTTCCTCCCGTCCTTTAGTTGTCAGGTGGCTGACCTACAACGTAGAGCTTCTTCTTGCTCATTTTTTGGGTGCCTTCGATGACCATGTTCCGGTGCGGTGGTCAAATCGTGTGCGCGCACTTCGTTTGCTGCTTCCTCCTCCTCGTTTTCCGTCACGGCAGCTCCTTGTCTGTCCGTGGTGGTGTTCCAGTTTTCCAAGATTTTCCTGAGGGTGTGGCTGCATCGGATGGTACCGCTGTTGTTGACGACGACCCTTGGGCCCCGGTGACTCAGGCAATAAATGACTACCACATGCAAGACTTCGCGGTGAGTGCTTCTCGATCTCCTCTTTCTGTGCACTTAAACACGGGCTGTAGAAACAAAATAGCTGGCTTCAACATGTTGACGGGCGAACTTTATAGCTATTCATCAACTGAAGTGACCTAAGAGTACCCCAACCCACAATATAGGTGGTAGTAACCAATTCCTCGGGCGTTCAATACCTGTACGAGAAGGGCAATATTTCTTACACGGATACGGTCATGAGTGAGTTAAAACTTGCATATTTTCTGATGTTGTGCTGATTCAATCGGTATACTTCGTGCCTTATTTGGTGATCTTTCCGTTCACAAGCCCTGGTGGGTTTGGCGGACTAGAAGGGCCTGCGGCACGTTACACAAGTCGCACATGGACCGCATTCAATTCTGGTTTTGATTCCGACTCCCTTACCACTAAACCCCTAGATGTGGCAAGCACCACTAAGTGGGTGTCGGGAACAATGATCATGCGCGTCGTCGCCTCGGGTGCCCTGAGACTGAACGACTACTGCCATACTTTCTTCCCCTGGTGGACACGCGACTCCTCCGATCCCCGCTCCCGCGTTCAGCTCAAACACCTGCTCTCGTTCACCTCCGGGTATTACCAGCTGACCTACGGCGCCTCCGTTCCTTGCTTTCGCAATGCCTCCATGGACTACCTGGCGTGCGTGCGCGAGTTGTACGAAACGGTGGAGCTCCGGTGGGAACCGGGAACGGTCTGGGATTACTCGTCCTTGCATTTGAAAATCGCGGGAGGCATGGCCGTGGCCGCCTCGGGTAGAAGTATCCGGGAACTGCTGGAGGAGACGCTGGCGGAGCTGGGCATGACCAACAGTTACTACGACATGGGCCAAAATCCCGAGCTGGCTGGTAGTTTGTGGACGACAGGTGCGTGAAGGAAGAGGGAGCGGGGAGGCCATGGAAATGGGTGCTTTCATTTTCTGTATCGTGGGTTATGCGACAGGACCTTCTAAGCGGTCCTCTCTGTTTTCCCTATCTCGGCGGGCCCATCGCATCGTCGCCTTACGTCCTGCAGGGGAAGACTATAACAAGTTCTTGGAGTCGATGTACCTGCATCGGGTGTTGCCGGCAGAGATCGTGAAAGAAATGGAGAGCGACCACACACCCTCCCCCGTTGTGAAAGCCTCCAAGAAAAGCTGGGGCCTGGGGATGGCTGTAGGTCATTACTCTTTTGCCAACTGGCTGGAATGTTGGGGATCATTGCCGGAACCGCAGCCTTTTCGGCTGGAGTGCTACGAGAAAAGCATCCATACCTCCCCCGGTGTATTTGGTGCGTGAAATGGAATGCTTGATTGGTTTTTAAAAAGAGGACTCAGAAGACGGAGAGGAAGTCACGGCTTGGAATGTGACAGGGGATGGGAGAGACAGAAGGAGGATGTGTGATTGGTTTGAAATGGGCGATAGTGGACCCCTAAATAATCACGGGATAGGTGAAATAACCGTGTCCACGAAGTGTGTATGGTCAGGGTACTTCATGAATACGAAACAACTGTGTTTAATCATTGTCCTTTTTTTCTCTTTTATTATTCAGGGTACTGGCCTCTGATTGACCGTTTCAACAACTATTGGATGCAAATTGTCTACAACGGTCCGCCGATCATTGGTTGCATTGACGGCTGGGTGGCCCGCGGAGTCATCAAGCCTGTGGTTGATGCAGTGATGGTAGGTTGTCGCTGGTTTTCACTTTTGTCGTTCAGGCCGCCTCTTTGTATGTCAAAGGGATACGAAATGAGGTGGATGTCGTCATCGAAATGGTCTTGTCTGTGTTGCATAGAAAGAATTTTTTCACCTTCACTTCGCTTATTTACAACACCAATGCACTAGGGTGACGAAAAATTCATTCCAGGAAGAAAGCTTGACATTGAATTGGAGAAGAAGCGTCTTGGAGAGCTTCTCAACCTGGATCTTCTTGCACAATGGCCGAATTAAGTGTGCGGATACGAGTACGAGAAAGCAACACGACTGGGTGGTACATAGTCGTTGGAACATCATTACAACAGAGTCGACGGGACGAAATGCGATACAACATTTGTTTGCGAAAAGAACTACCCTCAGGATCATATTTTTGCAACTAATCGTCATCAAAGTTATTACGTATTTCATGGACGATATTGTAAATGTTGCGGGGTTTTGATCAATAAAACACAACCTCCAACCAGTAAAAATATGGACAAAAGTATCAACATTCGCCCTTCCCACTCATATGCCCGCATGACTGCCTTAGCTTGGTCACGTACGGATGCCACGCGCGCTCTCTCCTCCTCTATGATGTTTAAGAAATCATTCTCTTCTACCGAGCTGCGTTGAAAATTTGCAGTGGTTAAAGGTCCGACGGGGCTTGGGATAGAATTATCGAGTTCCAATGTCTCGCTGCTGACTGGATTTGAATGGGTGTTCACCATTTGTCCGCTTTTCACTTTAAGAGTTCCACTGCGCGAAGAAAATAAGAGCCGGCCATTCATGTCACAGTATCCCAAGATTTTCATCTTGCCGTCAGAAAGAAGGCGCCAGTAGATTTGGCTTATCCCACGTACGATAAGTTTGCGGGCAACATTCACCACGAGGTAGAGTAACATAACTAATGAGCCGGCCATGACAAGGCTATGGACGGTCCATTCACTGCTGCAGGCACAATGGCGGGACCAGACTTGTAGCAGCTCGGGGTGCGGGCCTGAGCACGTCGGGACGCAGGGAGGAAGTACGTCGCAATTGAAAACTCCATCTTCGAGGGTCCATACAGAATCCGCGGCAGATCCGGTACGATCTAGGGATGCCCGGCAAAAGGACGTGCCTAGGCTAACAGAAACAGGTGGAAAAGGTAGAGGCGGGGCAAAGTTCGTGTTAAGAGGACACGACGTAGGACTGGCATTAAAGCCAACATCATTCTCACATTCTGGATATCCAAAAGATTCACTTGATGAGTCGAAAGGCGCCGCAAGCGTGCCATTGCCATAAACGGTACAGCATCCTTTTTCGAAAGACAAATCCAGCGCTGAGACATTGAGGCACGAAGCTATCAAGCGCACTTTTTCTTGTGTTTCAGAGTGTGCACTATGTAACGCTGAAATGTACCGTGCTATATTTAATTGTGAGTTTTGGGCTGCTTTCCCAAGATCTGCACAGTATCCTGCACGACGTTGGTTGTAGTCCTTCAATCCATCATACATGACTTGATTCCCTTGGTAGGCTGCAGCGTTGAAAGCTAGAGAATACAACGTTTGCGTCGCAAATGAGGGATGTTGACCCGTGGGAGATGGGGATACAGACGTCCCACTTTGCGAACGGTACACGCAACCTCGCTGGTAATTCCGATAAGCTACAGCGTACAAAGCGCTGGCAGAGATAACTACGGGGAATAAAAAGGCGTAAAGGAGTATACGAGGCAGGTGGGGTGAAGCGAGCACCCAAGCAAGCAATTTGCGGGGATGCAAAGATTGCGACGCGTTCCCGCATGCACTCGCCCCTCGGGTCAGCA
This sequence comes from Microchloropsis gaditana, assembly GCF_000240725.1. Taxonomy (NCBI): domain Eukaryota; class Eustigmatophyceae; order Eustigmatales; family Monodopsidaceae; genus Microchloropsis; species Microchloropsis gaditana. The sequence goes on from NW_005803850.1 coordinate 17,020, forward strand.
TCGAGATTTGACTTACATCCAGCGTGGGAAGCTTGATTCCCGTGGATTGCGACTTGAAACGCAAGATGATACGAATGCTGCTGTAGACACGATAAATCATATCGGTAACCATGGCCAGCTCTGGAATCGAATTTACAAGTTGAAGAAAATAGTCCCAATCAAAGTCGGGCTCGACAAATGATTCGTACTTCAAAATAAAAGAAAAATCGAAGCGCGGGAGGTTGTCCATTGAAGAGGTGAAATCATTGGATGAAAAAGAGTCGTTCCCCGTCAGACTCTCGATGTAATTATTGTAGCTATCGAAGGTTTCCAATGATGTTGCTGTCCGGGCAACGAAGGCGTCAGCCAGCGAGTCATACGTCCCAGCTACAGCCCCTATGCTTACAACAGATCCATTGGCACTCGTGTACGAAGGTGGATTGTAGTCGTCCGGTGTCACATCCCAGCTTTCAAAGGATACTTCCAGGGCCGTCGCCCATTGTGCGGCCCGCAAGCTCGTCTCAATCGACGCCCCTGTCAGGTTTTTGATGTACCCATCCCACGCCTGTTGAAGAGCGCTTGAAATCTCCTCGAGTGTAGGAACCGCTGGGATATCCGACAGAATACCTATTCCATCCAAGAACTGGCCGGGATCTACCATCATGATGTCAAAGTTTACGTCAAAAATATTCCCGAAGTCACTTGTGCTCAGACCTATGCTACGAATACCGTCGCGTACATCGTTGTAAAATTTTAAAAATGCAGTAAAAGCAGCCTCGCTACGCGCAGCCACATCGTACCAATTGTCTCTATAAGCTTTGAACCCTTGAGCAGCTTCTTGAAAAAGCGATTGATAATCATTTACCATATCCTTAAGCATCTGGCTGGCGCTGTTAGCCAGTAGTGTGCACTTATCTGAATCGGTTTTTTTAACAGGAGCAACACAGGCGACAAGGCCTCCAAAGCCTTCAAAAAGACCATCAAAACTTGCATTTATAGTTTTAAGCCTAAAATTGTTGATATCTGTCAAAGTCTGCAAAGCTGACAAGCGAAAATCTTGCGTTTTGTTTGCCACGTATTGAATATTGTAATCATTCAAAGCAACAGCATATCCCGCTAGTCGCGCAACTGTGCCTCTACTTTCTTTGCTAAATTGTGCGGATGAGGCCATCACCTGCGATTTACTAATGCTTGAATCGCCTAATAAGGCCCGGGTACGCGTCTGGTCCTCCAAAGAACATTGCGTGGCATTATGACTGTACGGGAGTTCAGTAGAAGAAAGCTTAAGCCAAGCATGCAAAGCGGCCTGCGACGCTACTAGTGCTGCTCCACAGTTGCTGCGAAATTTGATTTGACATTCATTAATTGATATGAGTATCACGCAGGAACAATTCAATCCGTGGCAACTGACACCCTCAACCCGATGTGACTACCTGTGAAGGGACTCCGCGAGTTCAAGGCGTGCGATATTTTGCTCATGTGCCCATTTTGATCGTGCGCTTTCTTTGCGGACAGCTTCATCTAGATCTCTGTCGCACGCTAACATTTGGCGGGCGGCACATTGCTTATACGCAGTAGCCTGGGCATGAATTTCTCGAGCAGCCGTTCTACAGACTTGAATTGGAAAGGTGGCTGGAGGAAGGTTCACGAAAAAACTCATGATAAGCGAGGCTGCATTCAATGACGTGCCCCACAAAAGTGACAAAGCCAAAATGCTCAATAACATTCGGTTCCATAACAATTGACGGCTGCCGGGAGGGCTTTCTGGCGCAAGGGCTGTGGGTGGCGAGGAACCATCCTGTTGGTGGCGCAAAGGTGCCACACGGGGCGATTTCGGAAGCGATGTAAACCGCAGCATGACATGTGAGGTTCTGGATTGAAATACAAAGGCGTCAGTCTGTGTAAGTTCATCTTATTAAATGCAAAACAAATGCGAAAAATAAAAATTACCCTTGCCGGATGATCGCCAACGAGGACAGCAGAATAAACGCCGACAAGGGCAAAACCTCCCCCCACCCCCAGCACAATGTTGTCGTGCAGGTCATTAGGCTCTTGCTTTGTTGATGACGAGGGTCGCTGATTAGCCAAACAATCCTTGCATCAGTATTCTGTAGGTAGTACCTTTGATATTTGTCGACATTCGGGACGCAGGCGCCCTCAGAACCACATTTTCAGCTCGGAAGACGTTTGGCCAGGATTTTTCGGCTATATATACTCGTACTTAATAGTGAAATGTGCGTGATATGCGATGGGCAATACAAAGCACTCAAATTTATTACTGAAATTCCTCGTATGACGCTACAGGATTGGGGAGGGGAAACCCAGCAGGAAAGAAATTCAAATTGGAAATTTAAGCGGGAAAAACTGTTTTTACTTCATTTTTACGCGCATTCTGTTCCTTTTTCCGAACCTTCTTGCCTTGCAGCGTGAGCTAATATACTCCTATAAGACAAAAACTCATCATTCTCTAAGTATTGAGGAGCAGCTGACCATGCAGCATGGACTTTAAATGTCCAAGTTGAAGGAAAACTCTTGTCAAAGAGCGGTATCTACAGTAACAAATGCTCATGTCAGGAAGACTTACACTAGCTGAAATTGCAATTGAAATGGAATTTCTTATCCCTTGCATTCGTCCTTTGCATGCAACTCGTTTGTATAAAAGCGAAGAAGCAAACTTCTAGCCGGGCTCGAGGGGGAAAATGCCTCTGATATTCAAGTATGGGCATGGAAGTAATTGCTTCCTCCTTTCCCTATTCGCCGTTCTCCCATCTCTCCAAAATAAATTTCTCAAGACTCAATGTCATTGTTTACCGGTCATAAAATGTTCGCGTCACTACAATTGTGCCGATAAAAAGGCTTTCAAAGAAAAAGTTTTTCTTCTGAGTGTTGAAGCTGAGAGGATATTACTTTACATCGTCCTAACTTGTTACATGGCTTTAGGCGGTCTCAACGTTGTGCTGAGGAGTCTTACAGGACGGAACGAGATACGTTTGGCTTGCTTCACACTTATTGTGAGTACTCGGTCCGTCATTCCCATTGCTACAGCTACCAAGATTAATGTCATTATAGTCAAGAATATCAAGATTTAATCGTTCGTAGCGCTGAGATAGGTGCGATTCTTCAGCATGAGCACGCAAATTATCAGAGGATGGGGACAGAGGAAGACGCATGGCTCCAAAGTCAATCTCAGCTTGATCCAATACCACAGGATAGAGGGCGTGTCGATACTGTGCTGATGGAGAACCCTTTTGCCAATATGTAGACAAGGCAGGAGATGAGAATGTGGTACAGTTGGCGGAGGCGAGGGCTTTACTCGACTCTACTTTTTGTAGACCCGCGATACTTAATTGGGACTTTGTATGCTCTCGCTGGTATTTGGCCTGCTCCGGCTTCCTAGAATCTTGAGTTTCCTTAGTCTCATCGCCCGAGGTTTTGGAGGGAAGATGCTGATACTGTAGCTCGTAATGCCGTTGCATTCTTTCGCCCTCTTCTTCTTTGCGCTGATTAACCTCATCTTGCTGAGAGGGATTGTTTCCAAATTTCTGCCGGCTGTTTGACTCAGTATCACTGCGTTGCTGTGCAATCCCAATGTCCCGTTTCCTTTTTTTAAGACACTTGAGCTTCCAGCTCTTTCGGCAATTTGATACAAGTCGCGGCAAAAGCTGGTCTTCAGCCTGATAAGGGCTGTTACACGATGTGCGCAGCTTCCACTCATGACGATCAAGATCGCAAGCTTGCTTATCGTTGCGGGGGGCGCGCGATATTGAACCCGATACATCGTAGTAAATAATCTCTGCTGCGTCGGATACGTGTGCTCCTGTCTGCCCACGAAGCAAGGTAGATTCATTTAAGAAGTCATGGACGCTCGTGCTACCACGAAGTGAAGCAGCATTCCTTCGACTTCTGTTCCCACAGGTGCTCCCAGTAGAAGTGCTAGTATTAGCATATTGATCGTATATTCCAGCCGGTGTGGCCGACAACTCCGAGTTCATGTGTTTGTCTACCGTGACTAAAACACACGAGACCGGGACCTCAACGCCCTTCACCGGTACAGGTTCTACTGTCGCTGAGAATTGAAGACCATCAGGTAAGAGGCCTTCCTCCCTTTCCGCCGTACACCGATGTAATCGCTCTGCTTCTCCAATCCCTCCCCCCTCTCCTCCAAGTCGTAACGCCGCCCTCTGCACACAAAATTGCGTGACTGGATCGGGAAACCCAGCTGGTGGCATCACCGACGACAAAGCAGAGGGTGTAGCAGCAGGCGATTCCCCGTTCATGGCACCAGGGTAATCTATGGGAAGCACATTCAAAGCTAGACATGCGTAATGGCCGCTATTTCGCACCACGTACCGGATGCGCAAAAGGTTCTGCGTGACGACCTGGTCCCTTCCTAGCGTTTGAGCCACCATTGACATGGTTTTTTCTTCAGTATTGTCTTTCAGCATGTGTACAGCTAAGCGGTCAAAGAATTGTTCTTGGTAAGTCCGATGGATTATGCAGCCAAAAAGGTAGCATGGGAGGACTCCTGCCTGTATATGGTAAACATTTGCCTCCTCAGCATCAAAATACCTTGCCGAGAAATTTAGATCAGTCCAAATTCGAAATTCTCCACCGGTGTAAATGAAGCCACATGACGCTGATGTAGCTCCCTCATCTAACTCAGCCACAAAAGCGGGCACGTGTACGCCCTCTAAAAGCTCACCCGCAGGGCAACAGGCAACAGAGGTACCGAAACGAACGGGGACTTGCAGGACAGGAGATGCGTAGGTACTATTCAGACTGGCCAGAGCACGAAGAATTAAATTGGCTGCACCGCAAGAGACGTCGACACGTTGTGCACGTGAAGTTGTGTCCCATGTATGACTGCGTGGACATTGTTTTCAGAAAATAAGTGAAAAAGAGCGTAAAGTTATTGCATGAAATAAGCAATCATCCCCGTTATTTCCTCCCGATGGCATTTTGTTTCCTCTTTCTGACAAAACCCAGGTAAACAGCCACAACGTACATTATGGCTAGGGCTCTCTCATGCTGAAGCTCGCCAGAGGTTTTTAATCGGGCGGTGACGCGTCCAAAGGTGAGCACTGCTTCACTGCTACATTCATAAACGTGCTTTTCTTGAAAAAAAAGGAGCTGAGCTACCGTAGGACAATGTGGGGTATCCGCGGAGCACGAAGCCGCTGCCAAGCATAGGGTCTTCTCAGGACAAATATCCGATTGCAGGGGACACAAGTGCCCTGTGAACGTATGCGGAAAAACTTGAGATTGCTCTTCAGAGTTTGCCGACATGCTGCGAGATGATGCAGAGGAGGATGAGTTGATGCTTATTGAGTTACAATTACCAAGTGCTTCCAGCCCTGAGACGCCATATTTATCCGTAGAAACGGAGATTTTGCAGCAGGAGAATTCTCCTGAGCGTCGACATCATCTGGTGCCCTTCCGTTCACGTACGTAACCCTTACATAGGATGCATATGCTTCGTTGACTTGACATGTAGGGGACGCATCTATTAATCTCATGCCTGATTGCACTGTTCAGGTATCGTCGCACCCACAAGCACGTGAACATGCCTGACTCAGCAGGAAGCAGGGACGCGTCGGCAGACTTTAACATGCACTTTATCCATACCCCCAGACAGACTGATTGCCATACAAGCAAGTCGAAAGGCCGACGCAATCTTTGGGAAGGTATTTTTGTATTGCCAAGCACCAAAAGGGGAATACATATTCTATGTTGAATATCTAAGCGGTGGAGACGTTGAGTCGCTCAAAAATTTCCCCGTCGAAAAAAGCCCGATACTTGTATGGTGGCCTTTTTTGAAGCTTTCTCCAGGTGCCTGTCACCAAATAACCTGGCAGGATACCACGGAATGGTAAATTAAATTCAAAAATCTGTGTCTCACGATGTGAAGAACGGTAACATGTTGATCATGCTCCATGTGCATGGGTTTTTACATCGTGATTTTTGTGTATAATGAGCGAAGACTTTCCCTGATGGACAGGTTGTCAGTAAATCAACTATCATGCCTTCTCCTTGTCTCTCTATCCGACGATCTTTTCTCTTGTCACAAGTCTGTAGAATAGAAACTCAAGCTTCAACGGGTTGTCAACACGACGAGCGCTTTTAGATTGCAGGCACATATGATGCCTATACTTCGTTGACTTGACATGTCAAATCATCTCGCAATCTCAGGCCTCAAGAAGGAACATCACGAATCATCGTACCCACATTTACACATGTCTGATTCAGAACATATGCATGGGCAAAAGTTAACGTGCAACTTGTTCGTATCCCTTAACTGATTGTTATAAATACAAGCCTATAAGGCTAAACCAATCCTTTGCAGAGAATTTCTGAGACTAAATACACATATTATGTCTGACATCTACAAAATGAAGACGTTGAATCGCCCAAAAATTCACTGCACTTTCAATGCCCAAGAAATCCCGGTAATGATGTGGTGGCCCGTTTAAGTACCAAAAACCAGGCATGGTGCTACATTCTTGTAAGTTAGGTCGTAAATGTTGGGCCTCATGATGTGACAAAGGGTATCGTGTATGACCATTTCCACGTAACACGATTTTTGAGTCGTGGTTTTGTGTATGAGAACGAATCCAGTTTTGCTAAATTATCAATTTTCCATGATACGTTGTGATAGCGGCGACGCGCAAACTTGAGCAACGTCCTATTTAGTTACTTTGTTATCTACAAGAAGTGGTGGCTTTTAAAGACGAAACGAGCTGAATGTGGACGACGGTGCTCATTTCTCCTCCATGCGCGTCTGGCATCCGCTTCATGCTGTAAGTAAGTAAACTTTAAGAATTTCTTCGATTAAGAAAGAAGAATTGCTTCGCAGTACTTACCATTCCAATGTTCAACCGCATTTTTTCCTTATTCAAACCCAAGGCGTTTGTTCCACAGCAGCCGCGCGTCGTGCATAAACAATTTCTCTTTCATAGCATGCGACTGTATCCAATCCCACCGTTGTCAGGAGCAATGACTCAAAGAGAGGAAGCCTATGAAAGGAAGCCACTCTTTGTCGCTGTCCGACGTGCCATAGTACCATAGACCCGTTCAGATGGGACGAAAGGAGGATACCCGCTGCCTGTGTCATGCACAAGGTTCCCAAACTTGCCAGCTCTTCCTTGCTCCGTCGCTGATGACTTACGTCACACATAACCCCTCTTTTGATGCTGACGCAAGCAGGTGTAATGGCCGTGCAAACGGCCTGCGGGCCTGTCGCGGGATGCGGATGGCCAACTGCCTCTTCCATTGTACCACCCTTCGCATCGTTCAGATCCCACCACCGCAACAAGTCGTCATGATTGCATCCTGTCACAATAATCACGGGTGACGCTACCTGATCATCGTCCTCTATCGCATGCCTCTCCTCAAGTTCCGGCCAGATCGCTAACATCACGACATCGCACGGCGCGTCTCCACTGTGCCAATCCTTTGGCTCCATCATTGCTCCATCCACCACCCGCCCTGACTCTGTCTGCCCTTTTCCATCTGAGCCCTTTGTTGTCTTCACTACATTGCTAGAAGCTTCCATTTGGAGGGCCCAGGGGCTCGACACAAACGTCCGCAAAGGGACTACTGGCATTTCTGTTTTCGGTTGATTCATTTCGCGCTCTCTCCCTTCTTCTCGCTTCCCCTCGTCTTCGTCCGACCATAGGAAGAGTCGATCAGGGCAAGCGGCGGCGACAAAGGATTTACGTCCCATCGCCAACAGAAAGACGCATGCGGGTTCTGCGAGAGGGAGGGTATACAGGTGGTGGAGGAGCGAAGAAGGAGAAGAACAAGAAGGAGAGGGAAATGCGGAGAGCGTATCCGACAAAGTCAGCGACATGAGTCGCTGTGTTCCGTGCAAAAGCATGAATGATCCATTACCAAAGCCGATGACCAGGCGCGGCACAATATCCTCCCTTTCCTGTGTAGAAATCTCGCAAGAAGCCGTATTTTTCTCCTTCCTACCCGCACTGCTACTTGGTACGTTGCTCCTTTTGCGCATAAGCCCACTGTCACGGCTGAGTATGCTGTCACTTTTGTGTTCTATACCTCTGTCTTCTTGCGTCGCGCAAGCCGGTAAGGCAGAAGACCGCGCGTCCAGGACGGGACTCTTAATTAAGTCCGTGCCCTGAGAATCCAAGTGGTCGGAGCGAGGGGGAAAAGAACAAGTAGGTGTCGATTTGGCGTGCTCCTCTTTTTCCCCAAATCTTCTACTTTCGCCGCGCCGGAGAATTTTCTCGGGGCGGAAGCGGTGGGTCGACGCAATGACGGACTGTTGCATAAGACAGAGGGAAGAAATGGTGCTGGCCGGCCCCTCACCCCACAATCGGTGCGCTCGCACATCCGACAGGTCTTCCAAATCTATTGTGTACAAAACCCCTTTCAAGGTCCCTACGTAAAGCGTACGCGAATCGGCTACCAGGCATGAGAGGTTAGTCCGCAGATCTACTGTTCCAATTTTGCGTCCAGAGTGCAGTTCCCACAGCCGCACACAGCCAGACACATCCCCGGAAATCAAACGATCCTTTTCTTCATCCACATGCAAAGCTAGGACCATGCCCCGGTCGTGTCCATGAAAGCGGGCCACCAGGTGACGCGGATGCGGCGAGGGCGACGCACCAGGAGAGGAAGTAGAGCGACCCTTGGAGACAAGACGGTCAAGCTGCTGGGGCCGAGGTAAAGGAGACAAGCCGGGGGCATCCCTATTACCAATTGCCACCTCCTCGTGTGGTAGTCCGCTAAGGCAGAAAACTCCCCTTTCCCTTCTTTTCCGTTCTCCGTTGCCCCCTGTCCCTCCCGCGGACTCTGCCAGAGCCTCAGTGTTCCAGTAGACATGCTGCCAGCGCCCGTATTCCAAACGAGGGTGAAAGAAATGTGCGCAACAGACAATGTCGCCATTACCTGTCTGCATGGCCATCTCGTTTTCGCAAAGATTTTCTCCTATTTCCCCTCTTTCCTTTGGGGCGAGCTGGGGGGGAGGCGTGACCAGGACGGTGCCTCTAGAAAATGAGTCCTCTGCTGTGGCACAGGCCGTGAGCTCCTCTCCGTCAGCTTCCAAGGCCAGGGTGCTCAAATCACAAAAAAGAGCCTCGTTTGCATGCCGTCGCCTCATTGTGAACGCGCCCGCATCGACCTCTGTCGTCGTAAACAAGCTAGACGGCGGGGCATGACAATGGAGGGCATAATCATCTGCAGCAGACGGAAAGGTGTGCTGATATTCTTTTCCGGTCTTGCTTGCGGTTCTTGTCGTCGATTGGCGGGGCAGAGTGATACCGAATGTACTTGCCAGGAAATAACGCCAGATGTCTTCGTCTCCTGCTCGAATCGCCCAATCCCGACAAACCCTTACACAGCGGGCACAGGCAGAAGGAGATAAATAGTGTACAAAGAGTTCTCTTACTATTCCCATGGGCAAAAAGGCTAGCAAACCGTTTCCTGTGGCGTAGCTACGAGGAGGAAAATCCTGCACTTTGGTTTGCTCAGGGGAAAGCTTCAGGCTTCCCTCGGAAGAACCATGACGGAGCGTGTCGATAGGGCTCAGTACACGATGACCTCTATCTTTTGTTATGGTAATGCCAGGGTGATTTCTGCAAGGATCTATTTCCTTAACCGTCTGCAGACAAGCTCCCACGAAGGCCTCCCAGACCTCTGGTCGCTCTTTGTCCCACACAATTCGCTGCCCCGCTACGGCAAGAAAGACTGCCCGATGTAACATCGGCCCTTGTCCGGTCGAAGAGGATGAAGAGACGAGCGTGTAGTTGCTAATGCTGCCTCCGCTGCCTCCTCCTACACTGCCAGCCCCCGCGCTAGCATTCGAGGGAGCAGTTAAGACGGCTTCCACTTCCTCCCCTTCCAACAACAGCAGAGGGGCCATGGATGCGGACGATTTGTGTGAAGGTCGTGCCCCTATTGGAGCCAATGTCAGGACATGTTTAAATCGACAGCGTTTCCGGTTACAACGACCTTCTCGCACCCATTGCCGGCACCACCTCGGCGTGTCTCCCGATTCATCACTCCCACCTCCCATATCATCTGCCACCCCGTTTCCATTATGATAGTCCGCACTTGAAACATACAACTGTATCGAAGCAAATGGTACACCAATCTCCTCACACAAGTGCCATCGCAATTGGTTCAACGCATGCTTGACTTCTTTTCGCACGTCCCTTGCACGGCCTCCGAAGCCGCCAGCCGCTTTCATGCCGTAGAGCACCAGCAGCGCTGAGCGATGAGACCACCGACGCGTCAATAATGAAGAGTTTACGTGATGATAGATTATGGGCAGAGAACCGGGCGTCCATGCACTTGGAAGAAGAGACTTCAGCCGCAGACGTGTTGTTCCCGCAATAGGCGGTGTGCATGCGCCTGCGGTTACAACCCAGCTAGGATTCTAAACAAAGAATCCCTATCCCAAAATCACCTCATGTCTATGAGATGCGGTGGCAGCTGTTGTGATGGGAATTTATGAATGCTGTCTGAGAAATGGCAACATGTGAGTGGGGGGTAATACGTACACGTTAGAGTCGAGCGTGGTGGGCGAGACGAGCCGTCAAAGTCAACGCAATGTCACGATATGCACCACCAAGAACCCCAAAACGTAACGCTATAGACACTAAAGGTGGATATATACACTAATTGGTTTTCAGGATATCCATTTTATGGGCTTAAGGGGGGTGATGGTTTGACATAAGTGCCTTCATTACCTCCTGCTTGTTGAATCTCCTCTGTGGGAGTGGCCTTTCCTACACGACGTCCCATGAGCTCCGATTTCACACATTCTCCACTTTCCTCAAACCAGAGGATTGATTTTCTCTTCTTCTAGGTCTGAAGATGGGATTTGGCGGGAATGTGGTCGAATGGCGTGTTTTTTTCCGGGAGTCGGCCGTTGAGGGAGTGTCATTTCCCTTCTTCCATGACGCTGCCCTGTTGACCAGTCTCAATGCACCGCGGGCACAGGCAGAGAAGGAAGAGGAGGTGCGTAGCGGGTCAGAAAGAGGTATTGATGAGAGATGAAATTGTGCTGGGTCATGCTGGCTCAACAGCTCATGTGATCCGCTCACCTCTTTACCCGTGGTACCTTTTGCCCAATAATTTTTTCAGCGTACGGACACTTATCTTTCCGTCCCCCATGAGGCCGTGGGTTTAAAGCACAGAGGAACAAAGGGAAAGCTTGAGGTAAAAATTCGCACTGCCGCTATAAACGAACATGAGGGCAATGGGGTGGCGGGAATGGAAAAATGGGTCAAATATAAATTAGGGAAAGGGACGAAGGGTTTCGGAGAAGAAGAGGTCAAGAATAGACAGCTGATTGAACTAGAAAATGTCTTAAAGGACCATCATCTATTTGATCCGAGAGTATATGGATCCTTGAAGGAACAGATTCAGGAAAGAGAAAGCAGAAATGACACGACTCCCATGAGCCGAGGCCTGGAAGTGCAGCAGCAAAAGAGTGTGGATAAACGGCGCGTTGTAGGTGTTTATACAGGTTTGACGCTTACAGGTAATGGGAAGGCAGGGAAGCGCACAGAAGTCCACGATAGACAGGTGGGGCTTGCGGAAAGGGTTCTTGCCCATATGGGTCTGGAGGGACACCGAGGACAAGAGCGAAAAGCAGATGAGAAACGGCAGAGGGCGGTGGAGGTGATGATCGAAGATTGTTTACTGAAAGTTTGGTCTGAAGGAAGTAATGTGGGGAAGAGGGAGAGCATTGGCTGGCGGACGTTTGCCGTGGAAGGGAAGGAAAAGGACGTACAGGGCTTTTTGTCAGAGACGGCTTTAGGAAGGTGGATCTATGCGGGGGGGCAAAACAGCCGAGCGGTGGTGGTAGGGTATCCAGGGTTTCTCATCTCATTGGACAAAGAACAGTGGGAGGAGCAAGGAACAGAGGAATATGGGAGAGCAAAAGAAGAGCATCGGGGAGGCGCTGTTGGGGAAGATCAAGCAGGACAAAGCCGGGGGTCGAAAGAACGCATGGATTTAAGTGAATGTTCGACCGATCCTGCCAGAGAGACCGCTTTGGAGGCACAAATTACACATGTACACGGCTCGGATCGCCCACCTGAAGTATGCCAAGTCGCCGCAGCGGCCGTAGCAGCTGTCACCGCTTCACGCACTTTTCCCATTCCGCCGTTGCCGACAAACCCGCACAGGGGGGTCAAAAAGGCATTCAAACTTAAGCAAATCAGCTTGGTGGTGGTGCGGCATCCAGACACCGGAAATTTTCTGGCGGTGGAAGAAACCAAAGGTAAGAAGGAAGGTTTGGGCTTTCTAAGGCGTGAGCATCTTCTCCACTCTTTCTCAACATGTCTCGTACCTTGTCGTATCCTATCGTTCCTTCCCCATCAGACAAAGGGTGGTGGCTTCCTGCGGGGCATGTCGACCCTGGTGAGACTTTTACAGAAGCCGCCTACCGAGAAACCCTGGAAGAAGCAGGCATCGGCGTCGTGTTGAGAGGTATCCTTTGTGTTGAACATAAGCTTTCTTCCCCCTCGGCGGGGCGATTACGGGTCATCTTTCTGGGGGAGCCGATTCATCCAACGGCTCCTCTAAAAAGCGTGGCCGACGAAGAGAGCATAGGTGCGCGGTGGGTGACCGTGCAAGAAATGAAAGCATTGCGCCTGCGGGGTAACGAGTTGATGAAGTGGGCGGAGTACGTGGAAAAGGGGGGGTCCGTATATCCTTTAAGTTTGCTCGCAGAGGAGGGAGAAAGCTGCCCATTACTATGAAGGGAATAGAGAAAGCACAGAATGACGGTGGTGTGAGAAGAAACATAGATGAGAAAGAATTGCAGCGACAGCATCAATAATTGCTCATCTTACATGCGTCTTCTGTACGGGGCGTATCATCCCGACCTCTTCCCAAGTGTGTCACTGGTATTCAGATGTAATTATAACAAACACAAGTAAGCTTGATTATTCTACCATTTCGGTAAGTAGAGTGGTGGAAAGAAAACGCCTTTGCCGACCCCCCCAAAGCCCAAGTGTAGGATGGAAAATAAAAGGAACCGAGGCAGATACCCAGTAAAAAGTGTTATATAGGCGCTTCGCGGAGCTACCATGTGTGCAACAGGATTCTAAAAGCTTTCATATTCATTCTTCGTAAGCCAGTAGAGCATGAGACCTATAAATCATTTCGATTGACCCCACGGTCTCTTCGTCCAGCTTCCTTAAGGTTTCTTGCCATCCTTTTTACACAAGAAACCATTTCTGGCCCTGAAGACTCAAGGGTGACTTGCATATTACCACTTATCATGTAAAACGTCTCTCGTGCTCACCGAAACAGATCCCTTGTCATCATCCGGCCTCTTCATTCCTTCCACGTCCACACCTATTTACAGCTGCAAAAGGGTTCCCCCAATATATTGAAAGTCAATTCATGCAAAAGCAACGATGCGGCATGTGTGGTGGAACAAAATCGGGTTACTTCATGTCCAAATGCTGCTTGGCCGATCCCTTCCGGAAGCCTAGGTGGTCGCCTTCGGATTGGATTCTTTGCATGACATCGATCTTGTGTGGCAAGAATGTCGATGGGATTGCCAGTACCTTTTAGATTACGAGAAAAGCGCATCTAGGATCATGACACCGCAGGCTTTACACTCACATGCCTTTCACGATGCTGCCTCGGATCAAGATGGTTACCCATGGTGTCGTCCCAACATATCTCTGGCGAGTGCCGCAGTGATGGATAAGTGACAGGCTGTGGGTCTCCCACTACGCGAGAAGAATTCATTTCACTTCACAGGAGGGCGTGGTATCTCAATAACTGATTGGCTTCTTTCCACAGGGTTGCATTTGCTTGCATTGGCTTTTTTAAGCCGTTGCTCATCGCTACATTTCTTGAGCATATCCATAGACTTTTTGCACTGTCGAAAGTCTCGATCATGCTCTCCCAAACATTCCTCAAGATTAAAGTATTCCTACGTATGTGATGTGATCCATTGAATTTATTAAAAACTACGCACGCATGAATGAAGGGTATCTCGACAAATCAGCCTGAAGGCTCAAATATATAATCATGAACATGAGTCATGCGCGCATGGGAATTTCCAACGTACAGATCCGTCCGCTGAGGGCGTAGCAAAATGAGTTCTCCTTACAGCTCCCGTGCGACGAGCCCACTCTACCTACAGCCTTGGCGTTCTAGCCAAGCACAGGAGTACACGGCGTGTGACCATGGCCACGTACTCACCTTGGCACACCCAGAAGAGGCGATGATCTCCCCCACGTCTGACATGGGGCCTCCAGCAGCCCTACTCGCGAGGATGCGTGCTGAAACACATGACACATGAGAACGTCAGTGCGTTGAAGTGAGGCCTATCATATCGTCCCGGAGCTTCGGTGTCATCCAAAGATTTGCCACCACATAAACGCCGAGACGCCGAAGGCGATGAGGTGGAAGATGACACAGCCACAATCGGTTTAACCCTACTCGGGTCATGCCGGAAAGCCCGATGCTTGCGTTTAATAGCTAGCTCCCTGTGAGGCATACGACACACCCAGTGTAATCTCTCCGTCGGAATGCTTGTGAATGCAAGCCCTACGAGGTAATTTCCCGTTTAATGTGGTATTTCTTTGCCCTCTTGACCCAGAAAAGCTCGGGTGGTGTAAGCCCGAACGGAATCGGAGAAGCGTTGCGCCTCAAATTTAACACGCCGTCTTCGAGAAGGACTGCATACAACACCAGACTAGTGTGTTTTGGTACGGTCTAGACCTCCAAAAATGTTGGAGAAATGTAAAATACTTCCGTAACGGCGATATCAGGCCTTACCGGAAAAGGAACACTCCTCTAAGACACGTGGCAACATATCACACATGGCGAGAAGGTTTGTTCTCAGGTAAAACTGTGCCTGTGGCCAAAGTATACAGATCAAACAAACCGGACATACATTGACAACATTTTGCCGTGAGAATGCCAATGCACTACCAGCAACATGCTGCGCATGCAAACACAGACCTGTCTCGTCCGCTTTGCCTAGAAGTGCGAGACTTTGCAATGAGGCCCGAGAAGCATTTGCCATGACGTGCCAACGACATGCACTGGAAAGTATGATCGCGATGATGCGCGAGCGAAGTCATCAACTCCATTGATATAGCAAGCATGATCTGCGCTGTGCTCGATGTGTAGAGGCAGGGGGCGGATCTCAGGCGTGCTTGAGAAAGGTTGCACCTTGAGCTGTTTCAGCGAGGCTGTGTTGGGGGCCCTGATCCCAAACGACGAAGTTTATTTCCTTTGCTTGGCTCCTGCCTCTGAGTAATGAAGTGTGCTGGTGTCTTTGTCTTGTCAGCCATGATATACGACTCACAACACGGTGAAATTGTCCTCCCCTTGTCAAGTGGCAAGGATTTGGTAATGTCGATACGCTGTTTGCTGTGCGGGGATCTCGTATTGCCGATCCAACCATCCAAGAAAGGTCTGGTCGAAATGACTTTGAAAGGGCTGATGACCTGTATAGGAGTACATGAACATCCATGCGTGCAGTGTAGCGTGTTACGTGGCTGCGTGCATGCGGGAAAAACGACACTGCATGTCTCTTGCGGACAATCGGGCGCTTTCAGCCGGCCTGTGTCTACGTGGCATTATGTCATGAGGTCCTGCACTAGATTTCCGTGCAGGTCAAGTTGGTTGATCAAATAGGCGCACGGCTCGACTTCTTCCCTAAGCTGGAATCGGACTGTGTCACGTGCTTTCCTACTACTCTACCACCACTACTCATACTGGCCTTTCGGCGCGGACCATTTTTCCCCACAGATGCAAGGAGATGCCGGTCCACCCTTAAGTGCCTGGTGCGCACGCAGCATGTCAGCACAGCGTCTCTTGAGGTTGCGACCGCTATGAACGCCGTCAGAGACGGTGGGCCTCCTGGCTGGGCTCTGGTGGGCGAGCTCCAGTCAGCACCAGGATTGGACCGTCTAAGCCATTGTCGTCTAGCGTCGACGACCTTTACGTACATCGGATACCGACTGCGCAAAGCCGGACGCCTTCAGCACTATAAATTGCAAGGGATCCTGTGAGTAGACCCTGACGAGGAATGGTACAAACAGGGAAGCCACCGTCTTGAACGTCTAGCAACACCGAGGCGTAACGTGCTGACAGGGACGCCATGATCACTACATGGTGGGGCCTCGTTGCCCTCGTTGCTCGTCTCGGGACGACCATAGTCTCTTGCCAGTGGTCCAGGGGACGCCCTAGACAGACGCTTGCCCTGTGTTGATGTCCTCACAGTCACTTGCTACTTATACCCCAATCAGGCGTGCATGGGATGTGTACTGTTACCGAACCAAGACTGACGTGACATGCGGGGCTTTGCTGGGCCTGTATCGTATCCTGGCATCGCCTATACCTCATGGCGTTCCAATCTGTTATCAGGCGTCATTACAGGAGAACATTTCAATGTACGATGATCGACCGATTGAAGAGAAATTGTCCCCTCACCACATGCCGGAGTACGTGTTGAGGCTTTGCATGGAAAGCCGCAAGGAAGGTGCTGCTGTATGCGGATACACGTACGTGAACGGGCACTTCCAACTGTGGACGGACACTCTCTTTGCGGAGAAGTACTACACTGCGACCGAGGCGAACGCACGTTTCACGCAGTTTGCAGTCCTGCCTTGTTATCTGTACGGGTGTTTATTCCATCCTCGAGATCGCCCCTGTTTTTACGAGCTCCTGGTCGAGTACTTGTTGACAAAGGGGGACGAGAGGCGTCGTCTAGCCATGGTGGCGGAGGTGCTAAGGAACGACGGGACCAGCGAGGCTTGCTTGGTACAGGCACGACACACGGTGATGAATGACGGTCAGTACCTGGCCTTCGCCATGAGCTTTCTTCCCTTGGCCAACGCCAGCGCGAGCTCGTACACGGTTCATCATCTCCGCAAGTGCAGTGCCTGGCATGCAGAGCGGCTGGACCTTCCTGACCTGGAGAATGAGGGGGAGAAAGTGCTTGGGCTTACTCCGTCCATACTGGGAGCCTCGGGCTTGTCAAGAATAGAGGCCGAAGGGGCAGCTCAGGGAGGCTGTCAGTCACATGTAAGCGGGCTGGACGTCGGGCATGGGGCGGGAGACCTGAGTACAGCAAAACTACGAGGAGGACTACGAGGGGGAGAACATGGCATTAGGGCGGAAGGGAGGGGAGCGCGCAAGCGAGGAAGGAGAGAGGCAGATAGAGGAGAATCAATGGCAGGGGGAGGTAAGGCAGCAAACCAAAAAGGCGCCGCATCCAAACGTAGTACTGCTCAGTCTCGTGGCGGGAGACATGGACGTGGACGAGGCAGCACCGATGCGACCGCAGGAGGGGAAGAATCTCATGAAGACAGAGAGCCCTTCAACCAACGATCTTACACGAGACCCTTCGCTGACGGACAGATGCCGGCTCGGGCTTCACAAGCGTACGTCCTACCATCCTCGACATCCTTCGCCATGGGTGACGCACAGCGACAAGTGCACTCTCTATCACAGCAGAGGCAGCCTGGACAACTGCAAATGGGCGTCGGATCGCGCTGGCAAAGCATGGCTTGGCCTCGCACGACGTCCACAGAAGAGCGAAGTCGGGATAAGGAAGGAGGAGAGAAAAATCAAGGAGGAGAAGGGCGAAGAGACGAGCTACAAGGGGCCACAGGAGAGCTCGATCCTGCTGGGGGACGACAAGGAGTGAGAGAGTACTTGTACGCACAGGATACACACGGCAGCACAGCGTTTGACCCGGCGGGGACGATATCGCCGCCTGTACCGATGCACCCCCTATCGCTTGTCTCGCGTCCATTGCAAGACCAGCAGTATTTGTATCGCCACCCACAGCATCGACACCATCAGTGGCAACCGCAGCAGCGGCAGCAGCAGCAGCAGCAGCAGCATCAAGGCCAAGCGCAACACGTGTTGCAGCAACAAGAACAAGGGCAACCAAATCATCAGCAACAACAGCCACTGCTGCAATACCACCAGCAGCAGCAACAACTGCAACCACAGCAACAACAACATGAGCAGCGACACCAGCAGCAGCAGCAGCACCACCATCGCCACGATCAAGAGCAACTACAAGAGCACCATCGTCAGCAACAAACTGAGGGCTTACGGCAACCACATTATCATCATCATCATTCACAACCACGAAAACCACAACAACAACAACAACGACAAGAAGTTTATCAGCCGCACCGACAATACCATGGGGCTTATTCGGGTAGGAATACGCACGAAGGCGATGCCGGAGCAAGAGCAAGACAAGGACGCTACCAGGAGGAGGACGAAGAACCTCTTGCGCATTCCTCGCTCATGGGGGGTATCCCGCGCAACGACATGGCCACGCTTTGTGGGCTTGAGGCCTATTTGAACGCAAATGACAGGGATGAGGAGGGATACATTGAGGACAGACAAGAACGTGAGACGAGAGGAATGGAGGACGACGGTGAGGAAAGGAAAAGTGAGTGACAGGAGGAACCTGACCCTCCTTCCCACCACCGTGTGCGTCCTCGATTCAAAAGCCCATCATTGGATATGGCGAGAGGCTTAATGGAATAGCAATTTGTTGAAAGCGATGTAATACGGCTCGCGCGGAGTTAGACCAAAAACCTCACGTACGGTGATTGTACAAAACAAGGGTACAGCAAGGATCGAGCAAGCAGTGAGAAGCCAATGACAAGGCAAGGGCAGGGAGTCGTGCGTGGTAAGACAAAGGCATACGCGGCTGTTTCGCGGAGGTATGAGTTTTTGATTATTGAGGGGAATGTGTAGCGTCGGGCGGGCGGGCGCAATAATGTATCGAGCTCGGCTATCACGAACTGAAATGTGAAAGTAAGCTGACTATGGAGCAAGGCTTAGCTCAGGCGCTCGACGATCAAAGCCACCAAGACACGGGATGATTGTCTCGTGTGTCGTACGGGCTTTGGGAATCTTCTGAGGCTCTTCTTTTCTTCTTTTGATATCTACTTTAGGCTGATAGAAGTCTTTTCTGTTCTCCGGGTAAGACTTCCTTGGCTGCGAGCATTTCACAATGTTCTACACTCTTTACTATGTCCCTTATTGGGTTGAAAATATACTGCAGGTTTGCCCTGAAAATGATATTCCATGATTCTCGACCGTCTATTTAAATACTGATCACGCTCTGGTTGCTTTCAAAAGGAAATTCTGAGGGAATAGAAGCATAAGACGGATTTCATTAAGATTCACATGGCTATAGACAACTAATATCTTGTTTTCTCCTCTCCTCTATTATCACACTCATTTATCGGCATCTTCGCGGAGGCTGTCGTCGCTGCCGGCTCACTCACGAGTGCACGGTTCTTCATTCTACACCGCATCAAGTTTCTTCTCCACTGTATGCATAGCCACGTGCTCTTTTCTCGCTTAAATTCCTGTTCTTTTTGACGTAGCGTCTTCTATCGGCGAAAGTGTCGAAATGGAAGATGCCAAGGCGGACTGGGGCCCATTTTCTGCGAGCTTCCAGTCATCCGGCGACAAAAGATTCTCATCCAAAGGAAAAGTAACATCAAAACCCGCCTTTAATCCGAGGAGGTGTTTGACATCGCGGGCGATCGTCTCAGTCATAGAAATTAAAGGCAACTGTTTGGTGCTTGCACAAAAGGGCTCCTCAATCAGATGTCCGATCTCCTCGCTGGTTATTAGGAGAAAAAATAGAATGATATGATAATATTAGATAATCGAGATTGTACAATTATCTGCAAAAATCATAATTTTACGCCAAGCGCCTTCGAATGCATTTCAATTTCCACAAGCCCACGAAAGATATTCAAGAAATCGGGCATATCGATACAAGTAATCTCTTTAAGCAAAAAACCGACATTTTCTAAACTATATCCCGCTTCACAAAGGTTCAACCACTTGGATGATGCCCTCCTTTTTTCTCTCCCCATGTGGCGTACATAGAAAAGAGCCCCCAACAGACAATGCCTAGCACTGGCGCGGTGAAAATTTCCAGTTGATGGACGAGGACAAATGGGAGTGTGAGCGTGTAGAGGGACAAAAAACGGGAAGTGTGGCGGGAATAGGAGGCAGGGACGGGTGTAAGGAGGATCCGTTCGGCCATGCCTGTAGAACATCAAAAAAGATAAACATGGGGAGGAGAGGTGGATGAACTACAAGAAGAAGATGGTTAGACTATTCACGCAAATCAATGATGTCGACAGCTCGTCCTCCCACCGGCTGCTCCTCTGTTTGCACTTACCTAAGCAATTGACGAGGTCACCAACAAGCTGCTCTAAATACAAAGCATAGAAGTCCGACCGGGCCTCATTGTGACTGACCGCTTCATTAATCAAGTAAGTCAGTTTCATACAGACCAGGGCAGGCGGACACGTATCCATCCTAACTTGATCCGCCTCCCAAGAAGGTAAAAGGGTTTCCAACTCGGTGGACACTATGTTGCGTTGCAGATGGGCGCGCAAGGTGACTGCAAAGGCAATAATCAGCATCGAAAAGCGGGCGTGGTACCGTTGATCCAAAGCAATGCGCCCTGTACGGGCTAGATTTCGGCATATATTTGTGACGCTACCCCATACCTTACGCGCCTCCCAAAAACGATCATAAGCGGCGCTGTGGAATCGGGGAAGAGGAAGGAGAGACAAAAGTGACTGGTGAGAACATGAAGGACAGTCCGGAGGGCAAGGAGCAATCTCCAAAACCCGAACCAATTTTCCCTCCTTCACAGACAACTTTCGGATGCGCTTCTTACTTGGTCCGAAACACAAGCAAGAGGCCTAAGGCGGTAGACATGAGTTGGTGAGGAACGGGAGATATGTCGGAGCCGATGTGCCATTGGGGCATGCTCTCGTAGACTCCCGTTACTCCAGTTGCCCAGGCAGTGTTAAAGAGTAAGTGCCCAGAGATCCGTTTCACAATGCGGGAGTCGAAGAGGGAACGTAAGTTCTCCGCCCAGTCTGACGATTTATACCGTTGGGGCGGATCGAGGAGGGCCGTAACGTGGGACTTTGCACGTCGACAGCCAATGTGGTTCACAAAGTGATTGACAGAGGGATTGGAATGACAATTATGAGGCCGGAACATTACGTGCTGACGCGTAAAGGAGGAGCTGGCTGCATGAAATGGAAATATCAATGCGATCGAGGAGGCGCAACTGACAAGGCAGAAAAATACGAGGTGAGCTGCGACCAAGACCTGGCCACGGGGAGGTACGCTGCTCATTGCTCTTCTTCTTCTTCTTCGCACGCAACAAATTGTGCTCTTCGTAGCCAAGGAGGGAAGTATTGGTGACAAAGAAACCTCGCTGATACGCTTTTCATGCTCGGCGCCTCGCATGTGTAATTGATGCAGGAAGTCGTGCGGTGCATTGCCTGCGATGTCCATCCTGTCAAGGCCGAGAAATGCTGAGTAATCTTCAGTCAAAGCCATTCTTACAAGGAAATTAGACTATCCACCTTCACTTCGCGCTGATTTAAATGTTTAAGAGCCATATGCATGTATCCATAGAAAATCGACAACGGTACGCGGCAGTAAAACGAGGAGTAATTGGGCCGATAGATATTGCTATCAAAACATGCTCCAACATTGGTGGAAATAAGCCGTTAGGGACCATTCAATCCCAGTAGAGTACGTATCCGACAGTGCCAGATGCGATACCCTTGCTAGCTGAGTGCCGTGAGTGCAATTTGGGGTCTCGAGCTTGCTGTCTACGCGTACTCCTTGACGTCTTTTTCGCGCAATTTTTCCCAAATAACATGACCGCTGTGTGTGTTGAATTTCTCCTTGAAAGGTCGCAAGGACACCATCAGGAGCATACATCATCCATTTAATCATGACTTTTGAATAGAGAGTCCAAACATGATTGACATCCCATATTTTTTGGTAACTTGAACCCGAAAAATCATATTTCTGTTCAATGTGAGTCAATTTCGACGCACAGCTGCGGCAGAAGGTATCGGAGGTTGACTTAAAGGGAACAATCAATCGATCGATATACCGTTACCCCGTCTTGTTCTGGTAACTGCACTTTCGTATGGAAAGCAAAGAGTTATTTGTGTCAAGGACGTGCAATTTACTTCAAACAATAAAACGCTCAATTAGGGCTAAGGCTGGTATCGACAGCAAGTCAACGGTTATTTAGTTAACAAAAATGTGAGTGGTACGACTAGAGGAAGGGGCTGTAAAATCCATGCGACCTCTCCTACCGTCTCATGTGAGGCTTTTGATTGGTGTTCCTTTATAAGAACGCAGCACAGACTGATCGAGGGTCGGTGCTTCGAGCGATCCTTTTGTAAGTTCCAATATGTGGCAGTAAACGCAGGGGTAAATTACAAATTTCGCGTGTCAATTGGGAAAAGTATATTCTCGTACTCAAACGATACATTTCCCAGTTCCTAAGAAATCATGGAATTGGGTGTTCGCTGGCCTTAAAGACAGGCAATCCTGTGGTATCGAGAAACACCATCTGCGTCCTGTGAGAGAGACGGCACAATCGCGGAGGACAGGGGCGGGTCCTCGCCTTGCCGATGCCATGCAGTTCAGTCCTTCTTGTTCATGTCCTTCAAAGTGGTTTCGACGCAACTTTGCGCGGGAGCACTGCAAACTAATAAAACATGGGAGAATCGTATGATTATTTTGCATGATTCTAATTTCAGTGCACTTTTACCCTCCAGGTATACGACGCGTACCATGCTACTATGGGCCAAAATATTGTGAAAGTTGTTCTTCTGCTGCTTTTACACTCATCACAGGAAGTTTTTTACTTCAGGTTTTTCACAAGAATCTTGAAAATTTAGAGGATTATTCTGTTTCGATAGATATCCTTTGCGATTCGTGGAAGGGACAGCATTACGATCAGGCCCCGAGCCCATGCTCTGTAGAGCCGGATAGGTGTCTGGCAAATACCTCAAGCAGGCCATGACGAGTCATCACCCTGCTCACGCATTTGACAAGCAGTACAACCGGCGATTAATTGATTACTTCGTCGTCTGCGGACTTTCGCACCACAATCCTCAAATTGGTATGTCATGACGCTGATACCTCTTGGGCCCTGTTCGATACGTAACTCGTGATGGCGTAGGAGAGAAATGATGGTGATGTCACATCATGCATAAAAACCAATTCGTATAATTAGACAAATTGCTCCTCGGCTTTGTCTCGAGTAGCCATAAATATTTTTCATGCTCGCCCTAACCCTCCCTTAATGCCCTGTCAAACAGAGATCGAAGCGCTGGATGGTTCCGGGGAGCCATGGTGCGATATTGTTCCGACCAGTCCATCCGAAATTACTCCGCATTCATCGATGCCAATATTCCCTGTTATGCCGGAGTCGAATCGGCTGAGCTCTGCCGTCTTTCCGGCGTCCCGCCTGGTAGCACGGCAAGATATTATGGAAATTAGCATCCACATGCCGGTTCGTGCAGGCTTGTATCTCTTAAGGGCGCTTTTGAAGATATCTTTATTAGTCATGATGGTGACGTTATATGCTAGTCGATGGAAAGCGACACCTGGAGGATCGTGTGTAACCTTTTCTTATCATTTGCTCAACGCGCTTGTATACATATCGACGTCTTAAACCTTGTCATGACTATAAATCAATTACTTCCTTATTCTTTTGGGACATTTTATAACAGGACGAGATTTTACCCCCAAAATATACAATTATAGCCCAAACTATCGGCGGTAACGAGGCTGACTTGGACAGCAAGAGCTACTTTGCACGGGGCAGCCACGGTGCTTTCCTCTGCTACATCCGCCGCGGGCCCCAGGACTTGGGGCCGGCAATAGCGGATGTAATTATATTGGACAAGAAAGAGTCTGTACCTGCAGGATTCGAGCTGGTCGCAACCACTGTGGGTGGCAAACCTATAAAAGAAATCACCTTAGCGGTTCGACGCCAGCGATACAATGCCTCCCACCGCTATTTTGAAGATCGAGCAATTACTGGACTTTATTTGTTCTGCCCGGGCAAAGGAGAAGCCCTCCCCGACGATTATGGGGGTCATGGACACGACGCGGATTTGAGGGCATCAGAGGAGGGAACATCCCGCCCCCCGACCTGCCGTGAACACCCACTTTCCGCCTCGTCTTCTTCTTCTGCGTCATCCTCGTCGTCATCATCAAGTTTCAAGTCTCCTTCTCGGTACCAAGATTCTGGCAATGGTTATCACGTCGTTAAGGGGGAGGTCTCGTTTAAAGCTGGGAGCAGAAAGCAATTGATTCTAGCCTACCGGAAGACTCCATGTCCTACAGGCCTCTGCGAAGTCACCTACAAGGGCGAGATGTTGGACCGATTTCCCGCACGTGACCACCACGATTTCGCTTTACCTCATGACGTGTTGCCGATGTTTTCCTATCCGAAGGGCATTCGGATCATGCGTGTGCGGACAGACAAGCCCCCTGAGCCATCCTATTGCTCCTATGTTTTGACGGATGAACACGGACGAAATTACTACGTCGCATCTTTGTCCTTCTCGGAGCCCTTATCTCCTGCTATGACCGTTCAGACCGAGCTCGCGATAAAGAAAGAATTGATTCGGCGCGGGCGCTTCAAAGAACATTTGGAATACGTTCTAGAAAGATGCTTAGTGGACGAACGAAAAAAGTTTCAGAGGTACGGAGGAGGAGGAACAGGGCCACAGCCTCAAGCTCATCTTCACTCACAATACCGCCAGCGTTACTTGTTGGTTGCACCCAAAGTTTTGATGTGCGTCTCTCATTGGCCAGTATTCGCATTTATGAAAAAGTGGTTGTCACAAATTTACGTGCTAGCCATGACACAAAATCCGATTCCATTGGAACGCTGCATTCAGCATTTTGTAACTGCGCTTCCAGTTCCCGAGGCAGGAGGAGCACCGCTGAAATTTCAGTTACACGATATGATGGAGCCAATCATGCTAGTGCGGCCCCGGCTCCAAGGACTTCCTTTCATAGACCTGAGTTTCTCGACTTTATTTCAATGCTTGGACGTCGGCAACGTCTTAACCGTTCTGGCGTTGCTCCTGCTAGAGCGGAAGGTCTTGGTGACTGCTAAGCATGAATCGGTTTTGACCGATGCAATGGAGGCTCTAAGAGCGTTACTATTTCCGTTTAAGTGGGAATCATGTTACGTGCCACGTATGACAGAAAGCATGCTGGGTTGCGTTGAATTTCCTGGTGCTTTTTTTTTAGGGTTTCGCGATGATGCGGACGAGGAGAAATTGAGCGCGGACCGCGACTGGAGGGGAGATAGTGGAGGTACGACTATGCTGGGCAAAGTACATGGCTTGCTTTGCAATTGCGACGATGTTGTGTGGGTCGATCTCAGCCGCAATTTACTTACGTCGGCATCGCCTCTGTTGCCCGTTACCTTCAAGAGTCTGCCGTCCGAACTGCGACAAACATTGCAAAAGCGTTGGAACCTTGCGCTTGCCGCGGCTGATATTCAACCCGGGGCTGGATTTAGTTCAAATCCAGACCATGACTTAGATTTCCCGGGTCTAAGCCTAGCCTCACAACCGATTCTTCATCAGAAACGGACCCCGTTGAATGACAGGGCAATCCGTGATGCAGCCTTGTGTTTTATGCTTTCACTGTTGAATGGATATCGAGACTATTTAGTAGCACCTGACTTGCGCCAGGGTCATAGGGAGCTCTTCAATAAAGTGGCGTTTCTAAAACATTGCGTGGAAAAAACGAGACGACCTTTCATGGTAAAGCTCATGAACACCCAGCTATTTTCATCATTTATTCAACGTCGCACCGAGGCCTCCGACCCTCATCTCTTATTTTTCGACAATTGCATGGTCTCGTATACAAAAAATCCTGAGGTTTGGGATCATTCTCGAGTCGCACTGCATTATTCGTCCGACGAAGGATCAAATGGCGAGGGACACGCCATGCCGAAGGACAGAATCGATGCCACATCGCCTGCTTCCCCCTCTTCAAGCATGCCTCAGCCTTTACTCGTCGATCGCGTGGAAAACATGGAAATGGCAGCTTCCTTTCCTTCTTCTCACGTCAACAGCCCCTCCTCAAAGATGATGGCTAAACGATCTGCCGCCTCGTTTGACGCGCCCACGCCTAAAACATCTTTTTCTAGTCTCCGTTCTTCTTCCTCGTCATCCTCGCATTCATCAACCAAATTGGTCCCCACGGTACTCGTCGAAAATCCACATGAGGATTTAAATGCATACGCGAAAGGAATAGGATTGCCAGCATCTCAGAAGTCGATGGTACGTTTATCATCTTCGATATCATTCTCGTCTTCCTTGTCATCCTCTCCGCGTTCAGCAGTTCTGCCCCGCCTTGCCAAGTCTCCTTCGCGAATATCCAGCTACTTTGTCCAAAACCAAGAGCAGATTCTATCTGAAAAGGGGGCAACCGACGTGGACCGACCGTCGGTGGAGGGTCTGTCAGAGGGAATCTTATACAGCTATTGCGACCATGGGTATCTTGCTTGGCCGAAGCAATTGAATGTCAAACTATATTTAGACACAAAGCTGACAAATTCTCAAAACGACTACTGGAACTCTGAGGAAAGTATGCTTAGCCACAGTCAAACAAGTATAAGCCCCACTAATAACTGCGCCAAGCACCACTACCTCAACGATGGTCACATGGCCGGACTGCTCTTGACGCGGACGCACCTAGAATTGTCACAAGATGAACAAGACGTGAACCTGCATTCCGCTGGGTTGGGATGCAATTCAGAGTTCAGAAAACGGTGGGCGTTGGACTTTTATAGCTCCTGGTTTATGTGCCTTCCGTTGCTTGTCCGATCGGGTCGTAAGGAAGAAAAAGAGAAACTCATCGTGCAGGCTTTTGGAGTGCTGGCGGCTATGCAAAGGGACCGTCGTATTGCGCCCGATGAGACTATCTATAGGGCTCTACTGGTTGCTATTGTGCGCTCAGGAGACGCCCACTGTCATCGCTCTGACGCGGTGCATTTATTGCGAGAGATGATGGCACTTGACATTAAGCCAAATGCCATCACATATGGACAATACACGCGAGCTATTGCCGAAGACTACGCCCGGAAAAACATAAAAGCTTTGTCTCAGGCAGATCTACTCACTTTCTCAGTCTACGAGCTGCTGCGTAAGCGGCGATCATCGCTGTATATAGATTATTTGGATGAGTCGCAAAAACATCTCAGGGATCTCGGAAGTGAATGGCGACGAGGTTTGTCACTTGACAGGAGCACCGATGGAAATGATCGATCACCATCAGCATCCCTACACCATCGGTTGAGATCGTCGCCAGGAATCACTCAGAGTTCGTACCAATTTCGAGAAGATCATGATCAGTCCAGGGCAGACACGCTCAAAGCTATTCGTCAAAGTCATGCCACCGTCGGAATGTCGTGGTCCTTTGCAGCGCGCGATGATTTGGAAAGCTCACTGCACAGCCTTCAGGATTTCAGTTTTGTTGCGATCTCGAACGACGTGCCATGCGAATGTGGGTACTTGATGTTGGAAGAAGAAATCATGGGAAAGTGGCATGGAGAAGGAGGGCACGAAGACTTGGCCAGTGTCACCTGCACTGCTTGTCACAGAGCATTTCAACCGCAGTTACACGTGCGTTGCTCGTCATTGGATGCTAATTTCCTGTACTACGCATTTCCCGGAAATGACACCTCTTTGCATGAAGATAAAAGCTACACAGAGATAAGCCCTCTTCATGAAGAGAAATCCAAACCTGGAAACGCTGTCACCGCCAACACTGATCCGAATCTCCACAAAAATCTGAAGACGGGAAGACATGTCAAAACCAAGGGCCTCACCTCAAATGCAAACTTAAATGCAACAGCTGCTGGTCATGAGAAATGTGAATTTGAGAATGAAACGTCCACGACTGACAAGGACAGACTTCAACTCCACGACCTTAATCGGCTTCTTCTCCCATACCTGGTCAAGTATATGGCGCAGCATAGATCACAATTCACAGAAAACTCGATGACTGCGTTAGTCGAAGAATACGTGGGACGGGCTTTGTCAAGCGCCGACGAGCTTAGTGACGGAGTAAAGTCGAAATACAAGTTTCATACGACAGAGACACAAAGCAGGAGCGTTGGTGCTGAAAGCACAGTAGCGGACTTTGCTCCCGATGTGAGCTTTTCTGATCGAGGTCCCTTGGCATCCACCGAAACATTCCGTTTGTCTCGACGCGTGGGGAAGATATTTACACGCTCATCTTCTTTGGAAGGCGACGGCCATGGGACGAGAAAAAGTCTCGAGACCAGCACCAAATCCTCTCAGGTACATACCAGTCCTTTAAAACAATCGAAAGCAGATATGCAATCGCTATTTTCCCGGACAATAGAATGTTGCTATATGTGCCCTGCAGCCCTGCGCCTGGGTTTGGAGTGCTTGATCAAAGAATATGGTGAACGTGCCCTTTATCGTGAAGAGATGTTAATTTTATGTCCGGAACTATTCTGGAATTTGGCATGGTATTCAACGCGCTTCGGGCTTCCATTACCGCTTGCGGTGCCGCTAAATTCTGAAAAAGGAAATTTGCATGCCGCTGGCGTCCCCCTGCATCTGCTTTTGGTCAGTGGATCAGACAAGGTCGCCGTCGACAAGGCCGTTCATGCAGCGATTTTGATATTTAAAACCCATAATGAGAACTTAATAATGCAGCAGCTTTATCATGCGGTGGATGAATCTGTGAAGACTCCATATTCAAGTAGTGCAGGATTAGGGGCAGGGTCGTGTCCCGACATGGTATGCAGCACTCTGGATGCTCTCACCTTATCCAGCTCAAGCACAACCTCGGAAGGATTTACAGGTCACCACAGAGACCGAGTGAAATTGAGAACAGAAGAAGCGATGAATCTTATGATAAATCAAGCTTTTATAAATTTTAGGCAAGAAATGCTTACTGACGTGGCTGGGCTGACAAACGAAGCTTTGCATAAGTACACAAGTAATCTGCTGGAAAAGGTGAAAGACACCCCTTTAGGCTGGCTGAAACAACTGGTTCATATGGCTTTCGGAGACGAACGGGGCCTGCTGCCGGCAGTCCGCTTCTTCTTAATACAACGTAGAGACGGACACGATCCTCTTTTCCAACAAAGCATGTATCGTGTCTTGTATTTTTTGGCCACTAAGACGGATGTCGCAAGTGCACATCAGCAAAACCAACCAATGGAGATCGTGGGATTTAAGAGAAGAAAGGGGCATGAAAGAGGCAGAGAGGGCAATGAGCCTGCCACGTTCTGGACTCTGTACGCAAAAGCATGTGAAGATATCAAAGAGCAACAGCATGAACTAGTCGACGAAAGGCTCACTTTGAACGTCCTCCTAGATGCAGCCCCACTTAAAATCGATAGAGTAGATTACTGGTCTTTTCCACAACTCTTATAAGATGAAAACTTTGAGAAACGTAGGCGACATGCTTAGGTAATAAAGTCAAAATGCGAATAATTTCTTGATGAATTCATTTTGTAAGAGTTACACAAATTTGATTTCTTCTCAATTTTTTTCGACATCTATATTGATGGAATTATAGTGGAAAATTTCAGAACTTCTTGCAGGTCATATGTGAATATATTGTAGAGGGGTGATCAGGTCCCTCTAAGGTATTACATATCTTCGCATTTCCTCTAATCTTCCTGCACCCTAGCTATTCCAGATACCCAACTTTTTTGACACATCTTCTGCGTCTATTTCCAATCGGCTGTACCAAAAATCTCCACCACTGTTAAAATCTTTTTATCTTAATCATACATCTCCGTAATCAATCAACGACCATGGGCTTAGCGTTCCTGGACGTGACGGACAGAGAAGTAACTTTTGTACTTTTCTATCAGCTTTTTAATACAGTATTCATTTACCATACTGACGACTTCCATAACTTATGTACTTTTGCCCAGCGGCGGTACAACTTATTTTTGCCTAACGAAAAGCCGTTACGCCTCAGCTGCCATCGCCAAAGAATCGTTACTGTATAAAATACGCTTTTTTCCGACTTATTCTTGGCAAATATTTAGATTCTTTTTTGAGTTGTCCTACGATGAGACAGCACATTACTTGTCTACAACATGCTGATGAAAAGATGCCTGCTGAATTGAAAGCCTTTACTACAACCTCGAATCTCTCGGTAGGAAGTGATTGTCTGGGCATTATCCTAGCTTGCAATTAATTGAAGCCCTAAATTATGTAAATTTACAGGCCATCCTCCATTTTACCCAGGTTTCATGATTGTATCACCTAACTTCCGATACGGTCGCCGCATCGCTCTATTCTTCACCGCTTTTCTAGCTGCTTGGTGCTGTTCCATGTAAGTCGACGCTCTTTTTAACATTCCCTTTCTACACGCAGCACGACATCCATCATGTAAAACCTTAAATTTCTTGAAAAATATAGTGCTGACAGTGCCATTTTAGCTCTCAATATACCTGCAAAAAAGGTATCATCCGCTTTGTCTGATATTCGCTCAAATGAGCAACAATATCTCATTGACGACGTCCGACATAATGCTGGTGGCCGCCGGGAGCTTGATTTTTTGAGCAGCAACTCCAATAATGGCGTTCTATCTAATCCTTTACGCCCCAGTTCTGATGGATACGATATAGGCGGTCCAGCTCCAATATGTTGGAAAACTTCGAACGGTGAGACTTCTCGCCTGACATCCTGTCCGGGGAGCCTTGTTATCAATTTTTTGAAAGTGCCACCCAAAACTATGTTTGCCAAGGAAGACTACACTACTACCTACCGTCTAACTATCGATCCAACGTCTTTAAGCTTGACTAAACTTAATGTAAGCGGCATCAGCTACGATATACCTTCTGCCTTGGTGCGCTCATGTCGGAATAAAATTGGATTTTGCACGCCGTTTATCGAGGATACCAGGGGCCTGTCCTACTCCTCGCTTCCTATATCAGGAAACCTTCTTCCTGGTGATAATAACCATAGCAGCGCAGAATTTACATCTACTGTAAACGTAGATCCTGGCTCTTACACAAATATTGCCCATCTACAATTCTGGGGGCAGGAAGGTGGGGAAGCCGTCAAATATGACGTTGCTGCAGCTTTTGTGCGGGACGTACTTCCATCCAGAAAAGTTCTGCAACCTGATTTAGCTGTGCGACATACAATGGCGGTTGTCGTTGGGCTCGCGGGTCTCTTTCTAGCAGTTACCTTTATTTGCCTTGTCTACTGGCGCAAACATAAGGTTTTACGTTTCTCCCAAGTTAATATTTTGATGTACATGACGTTGGCAGGTTTGATCGCCCTTTGTGGAGTACCCTTGGCGGCAGTAAATACTCAGCAGGCATGCTTTGCCCGTCCTTGGATTACTATAATACCTCTCAATTTCATGTTTGGTCTACTTTTTGGTAAAACATGGCGGATATATCGACTGATGAACAACAAGAACTTGAAGGCCATTAAGATCAAGGAGAGCTATGTTCTTTATGTTGCTCTCCTCCTTACCTTGCCGGAAGTTCTCATCCATGGCTTTTACCAAATCGTTTTTACCCCGCGCTTGCAACTTATTCAGGTGATCAATGAGTATACTTTTATGTACGAATGTACGGGCGGGTCTTTAGCCAAGAACGTATTCGACGGCCTCCATTTGGCTTACGCTGCCATGATCCTTTGTCTTGGGTGTTATGTGGCTAATAAATCGGCGTCCCTGACGACCCTATTCAACGAAGGGAAGCATATCATGTTCGCGATCTACACGTGTTTCGTCCTGTCCATAATTATTGTTCCCGCTTCATTCGCTGTCGCCACGGATCCGCAGACTAGTTTCATCTTACGTACTTTAGGTGTCACACTGGCTGTAGCAGGTACCATTGGCGGGATAATCATACCAAAGATAAGACTCATCCTTTCAGGCGTCGACCTGTCGCTCGATGACAGTAAAGGCAATACCACTAAAGCTGTCTCCACGCACAGTGAGACCAGGGCAACATCTTCAAATGCTATTAATCACGCATCGACAGCCTCCACATGTGTAACACCGTCAACCATTAAGGTGAAAAACTGCGTTCCAACAGTTATAATGCAAAAATTAGTGGACGTATTTGCATCTGGAGCTGCGGTAGTCGACCGGCAGAAGCAAGGGTATGCACTTCGCCGTTCAGATTGGGAAATTTGTGTGGATCGAATTCGAGGCTTGAACGAAATTTTGCAGCGCTGTGTGTTAAGTAGTGAAGGGGAAAAATCTGCTGACTTTCGACCTGGGGGATCAACCGCCAAAGTGGCGCCGA
The DNA here is from genome assembly GCF_000240725.1 of Microchloropsis gaditana. Lineage (NCBI taxonomy): Eukaryota > Eustigmatophyceae > Eustigmatales > Monodopsidaceae > Microchloropsis > Microchloropsis gaditana. The sequence goes on from NW_005803850.1 coordinate 49,139, forward strand.
CTCTTGTCTAAGCATTGGTACGCCCTCAGCTACACATTGCTTCCAAAAAAAGGCATCACGAAAAGAGCATTCTTAAGATACCAAAGTGTCGCAATGGTCTTGTGTAAAGGAGTATAACTCACAAAATTGTCATCAGTTCGTACAATCACCATTTAAGATTTTCATAGTGAGTATCTCTCTAGGAATCAGGAAGCCTATCAAAACAACAGTCTAAACAAAGAAAGACTCAAAAGATATTGATCTTTCCACATATGACGCAATAACTGTCTTACTTTCATGCTTTTTGCAAATTATTGTGGCCGATATCTCTGTTCATTATTTGCACTTTGCCTAGAATTTTTCGTTTCTCTATGTAACGGCACAGGAATAAATATAAATCAATGCTTGTCAGCTCTAACTATTCATAAGGCTGCGTCTTTGACAGGCCCTGCCAGAACACGCCTCAGGGATGAAATGGTCACGGGACCACACTTGTAGAAACACAGGCCGACTTTGGCGCCTTTTTCTTCACGCCCCTTCTTGTTCAGCCATCGTTTCCAGCAAGGCATGCACGCTGTATGCCCACATTGTGATACAAATACACAGGAAGTCTCGTCGCAAATCGGGCATTTCTGCTGACGATTGCCGTGACTACCATTTTCCTCTTTTGCTTTCATTTTCTTGCTACCTGACCTAGAGCCTCCCAGGCCCTGATCGACTAGGTGCTGCAGGCGCTCAATCACTTTTTCGTCTCTACTTCCTATCTCAACCCCATTTTGTGTGATAATACTCTTTTTGTCATATGTGTTTTCTCCTTCCCATTTTATGTTGTTGGTCTCCTTGACCTTTTTGGCTGGTCGACATACCAGGTATTCCTCTTCTCCCCCGGGGGCGATAAAAACGTTCGTTTTTCCCGATGAATTCGGATCCTGCTCTATGGTGGCCACCATCCCTGTCACGGATGCGCTTCTCGCTCCTATCCTCACCAGAGGAGTCCGTGAGTAAGGTTTGTACCTCGTTTTTACCATACCGTCGAATACAGGTCGCAAAAAGGACGATAAGTAAGATTGCGCAAATCGGGACAAAAAAGTGGGATCAGCGCCCGTGGAAAGGAGGACGTCGACAGCTCCACCTTTTGCCGCCGAGGTCCAGGCTTGAAAATCTTTCAGAGACTGGACTTTCCCTTTTAAGACTTCCTTGACCCGATCCTGGAGAATCAGCAAGCGGTCAGGCGAGAGTTTCGCTTTCGCACCCTCAAGCCATTCCTGCATTTCGACAAAATCAAGCTCAGCTTTCTGTTCTCCTCCCGATTTCCCTGGACGTTCCTCCTTTTTCCTAAATCCGTTCTGTTTCGTGGCACCGTCTACAATCTCAACCTTATCTCCTTTGCTTTTGCTTTGGACTGCTCGTTCCCCCATATTGTGGAGACCGTGTGAAGAACATGTGGAAACGCTGGGTGGTATGGCAACAAGTTCTTCTGTCGAGCACCCGCTACAATTTTCCGCATTTTTTAGAAGTGTACGATTCCCCTGTGGGCCTGGCGATTGATGTGATGGTATTTGTATGTGTGATCGCACAGCTGATGGTGGTCCTGTTTTCTGGAGTAAGATCTCTCCTTGTCTGCCCCGAGCGGTGTTGTTGTCCCCTCCGTCCTCCGCTCCATCCTCCTTCGGGCCGTCAACACCCTGTTCATCACGCCGTAAATCGACCATGACTGCGGAAATACTCGAGTTCAGAGCCGAAGCCTTTCGGGGACGGGTAAGGGATGGAGGAACAAAGCACACAGAAGAGGGGGACACGGAGCTTGGGAAGGAGAAAGAGGAACGCTGCTGCTTTCCAATCATCAATTTATCGGCAGCCTTTTCGCCATCTCCATTGCTTCCGCCAGAAGCAATCCCACAAACGCGGACACCCGGGATAAAATTGGTTGAGTCCTGGAAAGAAGAGGGACGCGACGAGGTAGAGGAGTCTGACGCGGATACTGACCGCGTGAGTCCAAGTTGTTCGGAGAGGCTCGCTTGGCGCATCAGAGACTCCTTTCCGGGTATCCCGACAGTCTCTCGCTTCGTCTCACGCAGGCTTGTGCCACATTTTGCCGACGTTGCAATTTTGCGGGGGGAACGGACCTCACAGTCGCTAGCCTCCCGAAGGCTTTCACGATCACTGACCGCTCCTGTGCTTCCACTATCTTTTGAGAGCACTGCTTCCTTCCGCGCGAGCAACAGGGACAGCGTCGACGGTCGAGGACCCAGTGGCTTTCCCTCCATCACCTGGGTGACACGTTCCTGCTGTTTGAGCGCGCTTTTGAATTCCAAGAACCTTTGAAGCGCCACTTTCTTCCCTCCAATTCCTGCTTGGCTCGAAGGGAGAAGTTCTTGCTCAATGGCCTCAGGGGCGATGTAGCCAGCATCCACGTCCACTTTCGTCACGTTCACGACAACTGCTCCTCGGTTTCTTGCTCGAAATCCTGCCCCCTTTCTGTTCCTTCCGCTGACTTGAACACTCTCCATCGCATTCCATTTGCCGTCCTCCTCTTCCTCCCACTCTTCGTCAAATTCATCCTCGTCGCCCTCTTTCCCCCCTCGTGTCCCCGACGCCCTTGCCCCCGCCCCAACCCTTCTTCTTGGAACCAACCTCGAGATACCCATCACCCGTACGAAGAATTTCCTGATTCCCTCCATGGCTTCTTCGAAATTTGTCGCCGTGCTCACGTGAGGGCGCACCCATTGACTCAAGGATGCACGCTGGGCGGGCGCAGCAAAGCGTTCGTCCAGGAAAAGGACAATGCCGTAGTCGTTTTGATGACGGATGACCCGACCCACAGCCTGATTGACTGCCCGGGCTGCTTGCTGTTGGTACCATTCCATGCCTCTCAATGGTTGAATGGAAGAAGGGACGGAGGCAGGGGACGAAGCGAGCGAATCCAGGTACATTTTTTTCAATCCTACCCGCGGATCTCGGGCAGGTGGGAAAGGGATCCCTGTGATAACCACGGCGCGGGCACGTTGATCGGCAAAATCCATACCTTCGCTCACCTGCAGGGAAGGAAAAGGAGAAGAAGCGGGAGAGATAGAGGAGTGACCCCGAGCTGAGACGCGGCCAACGTCCGTCATTCCTTTTACCCTAAGGGTGCGCATATTCGTACGCAATACATTACATAACCCCCCTTTTCTACCTTCCCCCGGCAGACAGCAAGCAAGATAGCGCCTCCCTCCTCTTTGATCGCCCCGTCATAGGCCAGGATGCACGCAGGCAGCTCTGCTGCTTTCCGTGGTTCCTCGACAACTGTCTTGACGCGCTGCAGTCGTTCGTAGACCCCTCCTCCAGCCCCCTTCCCTTCCCCTTTTTTCCATTGTCGCAGGCACAGGTCCATTACTCCATAGGAAGGAAAGAATACCAACATACCCCCGGGCACTCCCCGGGCTACTCGGATTAGGCTTTCCCCCAAATCAGCCAGGTAGCCGTCTTCCCCTCTCCGTTGAAAAGATGAGGACAACGTCTCCCCGCGTGGTCCGCGGGACAGGATGGACATGAAGGTTTGCACGGAGGTGTCGATGACATGCTGGTTCTCCAAGCGCACAGGAAAGGGAATCCGGAGCTCGCTGGCAAATGAGTCGAGGGGCGACAGCGTCCCGCTTGTCAAGAGGACAGAGCGGACCGAGAGTTGCAAAAGTTGCTCCAGTGCAATTCCTGGACAGAAACACCAATAATGGAGGACCCGCCTGGGGGGATCCTGAGCCACCGGAGGGAAAGAACTACGCCTCTTTCCTCCGCTGCCTTGCCCTCTTCCCCCTGTTCCCAAGGGCCGTTGCCCGGCTCCTGTCGTGAGACTTAGGGATGGCCCCCCACTCTCGATGTAAAGGCGGTAGGCTTGCATGTTCTTCCGCATGGTCAGCGTGTCCCCCCAGAAATAGATCATTTTGTACGCCTTCAAAAATGCCTCTAGCGCTCCTCCCGTGAATAGTGTCGAGACGATTCCCATTCCCCCCTCGTTTCCCCCCCCTACGATGGCATCGTCCATCAAGAAATTAATCGTACGCTCCAACCGAGACACAACCGCGTGAAAATCCACTGGCTGCAGTCCTCCGAGCCCAGCCCCGTAGAAAAGATCCTGTAGCTTTTGTGGTCCTAACACCGCACTCTTCGCTGGCACATGCGAGCTGGAGAAGGACGGGGGCTTGTACCCGCCGGTTACAGTGAGCTGGATCGCGTCTATGCCTTCTTCTAATGCTCGAAACGCTCGCTTGAGCCACACCAGATCCTCCTTGGTCGGCGCTGGGGTCCCATACGCGGCCCCTCCAGCTTTCCCTCCTCCTTTTTCCCCTCCTTTGGAGACGACTCCCTCGCCCTTCACTTTCACGATCTCCCAGGCCTTTTCAAGCTCCTCCGAGATGCGTGCCGTCATCGTGGTGGACAATGCCAACGACCAGGCCTCTGACGCGACCCCTTCCAGATTGTGGGCTTCGTCAAATATGACCACGGAATTTGTCCAGCGCACTTGGTAAGGTTGCCGAGAGCCTGCGTCTAGCAGGTAATTGTACGGCATGAGCACTAAGTCTGCGTGGAGCGTGTTTTGCCGCATCAGGTAGTAAGGGCACACCTGTACGAAGAAGCGAGTCAGGTTGGGAAAGCAATCGATCGAATGAAAACACTGAATACCTCGGATTCGCTACACACCGTCGCCATAGCCCTCCTTTCCTCTTCTCTTCCCTTACCAGCTTCGTCTGCCCCAGACTTTTCAGTTCCTCTATATCCATCACTCCGGGACTACCACCCCCTACGTGCTCCGCTTGATAAGAGTCCAGATTATTTTTGTACCGACACGCCCTGCTTTGTGTCAACACACCACACCGGCGGTTCTGTAAGCCGCCTTTTAATTTGCTTACTTCCGGATGCACGCAGAGCTGCTCCCTTGATCCCAAAATAACGGTGTGGGGTCGGTAACCTGTAGCTTTCAATTCGCGAATAACTTGTCTCAATTGCGAATGGGTCCTTGACGCATACACGATCACAGGTCTGCCTTGCACACCTTTGACATGATTGTTAATACCCGCGCCACTTGTAGGCGGAAAAGAACGAGGTTTTCCAGCGTCTGTTTCGTACATCAATGTCATGCTACCATTGCTGATGCCCGTGCCACCGTTCCCGCAGCAAGAGCTGGCACCGTCTCGTTCAGGGCTGTAAGTTTGCTGCCAGGCTAGTGTCGAACAAAGAAGTGACAAGGTCTTGCCGGTGCCGGTGGGTGACTCTAGCAAGGCGTTCGTACGATCCTTCAAGGCCGCCACCACTTTTTCCATGTACGTGACTTGGGCCGGATAAGGCTGAAATGGAAAATCCACGTGGACATTCTCCACCTCGATCCGTGGCATGCTAACACCCGGTCCCTGATTATGGAAAAGGCATTTAAAGTGAGAAGTTGAGGCACACCTGGCGAGGCGCAGGCGAGTGGGCGAGACTTATCGCACCCGAGGGATTCGTGCGAAGAGTAACAATGCCTGGATAAAGGCAAAGAGAGGCAGAAAGTTGTGACACAGGGGAAGAGAAAGACCGTGTTGGAAGTTTGCTTCGCCAGGCAAAGATAATATAAGTGTCGGATTCTACGAAAGAGACAGGCTGGCATGTTCCTTTTCTCGACGCCTCAACTCACTCCTCCTCTAATTTCAAACATATTATACTTTCCCTTTTGGTTCGCAGCGTGCGAAAATTTCAATTATCACATGTATCTATATTAATTCACTATCTCTCTCTGGCCATTTCAATAGGTTTCGCCGCGATAGACAATTTCCAGTGCTTCAATCAGCTAACATACTTTACTCGGCTAATTATTCGCGAGGGGACTTGTCTACATGCTAAAAGCAAAAAAAGAGTTTTGGAAGAGCGGTGTGCGTGCTGGACGACCCAAAAATGCAGACGAAAAATTAAGGGAACACAATACGGCTATACGCGGGAAATTTTGTGCCAGGGGCGCTGTTTCGCAAATTGAAGCCCGCGAGTCTCACCAGGACAGAAGAAAAAGAAGCCATAAAACAAAAGGAAGCAGCTCTGATCCTCTTACCTCCATCCACCCTCCGTCATACTCAGCGTCACCTTGCAGTCCTTCTGCACAAACCTCACCGCCGGCTCTGTCCTATTTTTCTTCCCTTTTCCCGCCATTCTTTCCCAGCCATGGCAACAGAGGTAGCATCGCGCATGTCGACACCACAACCACTAGAAGTGGACAAAAATGGGCCCTTGGAATGATACTCCTAACCCTCCTTCCTCGCGTAGCCAGAAAAACTCTCCATAGTATTGCCAGCAGCATCCCGAAAATGCAGCAGCCTTCCGTTCGAGCTTTCCGTGAAGGACCTGCCAAAAGCGTAAACTTCAACTCTATGGGGGCCCGTTGGCGTCGATTCCTGCAGGGGACTAAAGCCAAGGCCGCCATGGCGGCCGCTGTGGCATCGTTTGCACTCGGCGTGTCTTTGAGCCCCCCCGGGACTTTCCAAAGGTATCACACCGTCGGTGAGATCCCGGGAAGAGTGTTTCGGGCACAGACCGTCCTGGTCGGCAAGGTGGTGCGCGTCATGGACGGTGACACCCTCCGTATCAGGCACACCCCTTTATTCCCCCTCCTGAACAACCATCCAGGCTCGGGGCGGCTGTCCGAAGAGACCTTGATCATCCGCTTGGCGGGCATCGACGCGCCTGAACTCGGGAAAGGGAAGAAACAGGGACAAGCGGGCGCCGAGGAAGCCAAGAGTTTCGTGACGAAAAAGGTGCTGGATCAAAGCGTCCGTATTAAACTCCTAGGCCGTGACCAGTACGCGCGTGCCATCGCCTCCGTTGCTTACGGCCCTGTTGCCTCCATCCCTTTCCCGTTGCCGTCGTTTTTAAAGAAAGATCTCTCCACCGACTTGGTAAAAGAAGGATTTGCCGTCATTTATCGACAGAAAGGAGCCCATTACGACGGGAAATTGGGGACGTTGGAAAGGTACGAAGCCTGGGCGAAAGCGAAGAGGAAAGGCGTCTGGCATGGGAGGGATGTGGAGCTTCCGCACCAGTTCAAAGCGCGGATGAAAAAGGCGGCGGCCGAGAAGACCTTGGCTCCCAAGGGAGGGTGAGGCACCAGAGAAAGAAGAAATGAGAACGATGGAAGGCGAAGGGATGCCTGGTGGAGGCTACGTTACATATGAGCCTACATGGCTTCATCGTGGCGATTGGAGATGTCATCAATTGACCCCTTTTTGTGTCATCAATTGACCGCTTTCTGAGCAAAAAAACTGTAAACAAGGATAGCCAATGCCTCCTTGCTTCCCTTTTCTGTGCATGCTTCCTTTGATATACTCTACGCCTCTTAAAGCTATTTAAATTATCTCTCTCATGCCCTAGAGTCTACTTGTTAGCTTCAATCGCAAGTACCTTTCTATTCACATATTTGTACTACCGTCCTAATTCTGCTTCTGCAGTTGCTTGTGTCTGCGCTGCCGTCCAAACTCCTCGATGTTCCTCCTCCGTTTACTACCTTTCCATGACTTTTCCTCGCTTTTCCCCCTTGCACCTCGCCTCTTTCCCCCACTCCTGTAATGAGCAATTTTCATGTTCCTGATTTTTTCAACTTCACCCCGCCTTTTCCTCCCCCTCTTTCGCCTATCGCCCATATTCCTAGTATTGTCCTCTCCTCCCCCTTTTCTTCCTTCTCTTCCCCCGCCTCTCGGATAGCGGGCCTCTGCTTCCTTCTGAAATCTTCCTCTTCCCCCTAGTCAAAGGCGTACTTCCCGTTCCCGGAGGAACACCTCCCTCTCCCCCATCCTCCCACTCTCCCTCCTCTTCCCCGTTGTCCTCCCCTTCTCTCCCGGACCCCCCCGCAAAAGCCCGCGCCTCAGGCACGTAAGGCAAGAAATCGGGCACCACGCCAATATCAACGTATCCTCCCCCTACCGTACCTGGTTTTATGAAACCAGGAGGCTGGCTTTTCCCTTTGCTAAGCCGCCGACTGTCCCCGTCCGTGTCCAGTTCCACCCGTCCGTAGTCCAAGAGGCGATCCAAAGACCACACCCGCAGCGCAAGGGAGGCAGGCGTGGCGTACTTAACAGCATGGGCCCATGATGACATGCAGAGAAGATAGGTGCTCCGGAAAGGGTTGAGACGCCATCGGCTGTCGATGGAATGTTCGAGAAGGATGAGGCATTCCATCAATTCTCGGGCCGTGGCTGCCATCTCGACACGGCGAACCCACTTGTTAAATTCGTCCCTTCGAAGTTTTATGCTTTTTCTGGCTTCGTCAGGGGCGTCCAAAATACATCCCAGGGGCAGCGCCGCTTCCACCGTCAATATTGCTGCCTTGACTTCAATTAAGCTCTCCTCTTCTTCTTCCACGTCCTCCATTCCAGCCATCCTCTCTTCGCTTTCCGAAAAATTCAAGGCTTTTCGCCGGAATTCGTAGCGAAGGCGGGTGGGAAGGAGCTTGGCTTTGCTCCGTTGGCGGTTTCGATTACTGGCTGTCACGTAGGGGAAGGCCCTTAGCTTCTCGACGAACGGCACAGGAGAGACATAACGTGCCCGCGCAATTTCCTGCCGTTTTCCCCACTGCTCTTCATGTTCCTCGGCACGGAGGGCCGTCCATGGTAGGAGGGAAGGCGGCGCATCCCTTTCCATGTCGGGGCTGGACGAAGGAGAGGGAAGGGAAGAGGGACCGGGGACATATGGGATCCATTCATCCGCCTGTGCCCACCCGTCATAGCTGACTCGGACAACGCCCTGGTCGGGGTTGACAAAAATCACGTGCGCCTTCCACAGCACGCCATGTTTTTCGACGAAGACCGCGTCTCCGACCCCCCACAGCGCCTGCGTGGCCCCTGCTGTCTCTTTTCCCGTCTCTTCTTGTCCGACCTCATTTTCGTCTGCTCCGGTCCCAAGATTGTCCGTTTCACCGTCGTCTTCCTCGCTTCGCTTATTTCTCAGAAATTTCCGAACGTCCGGGTATTGTCTCAGGATCGCTTCGCGCAAAGCCCGTTCTTTTTTCCCTCTTGGGTTCAAATACTCTTCCACCACCTTCCCAATGGCCTCGGCACTTTCGTACACGAGCCATTTCTCCACGCTCCCCTCCCGTCCTCCTTCCCCCAAGGCCAGGACCCCGGTATCTACCGAATGGGCGAGGGCTTCGTCATGCTTCTGCCGGATTAAGGCCATCGCGTCCGTGGACCCAGCAATGCCCTCTTCGCTTTGACCCTGCCGATCGTACGGCTGGACGAAAAGGAAGCTCGGTTCTCCCGCAAACTGCCAATAGATACGGCCTCCACGGTCCTGTCCCAATGCGGCCGTTCTCCCTCGCCCCATGAAAGCAACGCTTTCCACGCCTACTTTCCGTCGCAACCGCCGCTCCCGTGCCCCCGCCTCTGCCTTGGCCTCCACCAGCGCGTCCGCACAGCATTCATGCGTGATCAGACTGCCTTTTCGCAAGGTGGGCACCTCCCGCTTCCCGTCCGGTCCCTTGACTTTCTCCCTCCCCTCTGACCCCGCCAACGGCGCCGACGTGAACACCTCCTTGAGTACCCTTTCTGTTTCCAACGCCAGGTTCTCGTCCACCGGCTGCCAGAATACGTAGCGATCCGCGCTCTTTTCCTGCTGCTCCGTTACCAAGCGTTTTTCCAAAGCTTCACGTACTTCCTCGGGCAGGGCATAGTAATCTTCGGCACTCGGTCCATGCACCATAATATTGCAGAGATACTCCTCAGTCTCCCCACACAAGGCACACACCGTCCCTCCTCCTCTCTCGTCCTCGCCTCCCTCCTTCTCCTCCTCTTCCCCCCCTTCCTCTTCCTCCTCCTCTTCCTCTCCCTCCTCCCCTTCCTCTCCTCCCTCCTCTTTCCCTCCTTCCTTCCCCTCCCATTGTCCTTCTTTGCTCAATCTCTCGAGCAACTTCAATCCCTCCTTCCCCAACGCCCTTCGCGTCTCTTCCTTTACGCCCTCTTCAAAACACAAATATTCCCGTGCCCGCAATGGCTGTTTTCCCACCAGCAACAGATCTCCACCCCCCTTCGTAAAGAGGGGCAAGCCCATCAAAATGCCTGGTTCCCGGGGCCTGACAGCCTCTTTCTCCCCTTTTCCTTTCAATGGCTGCCGTTTCCTGCCCCCAGCGCCCGGCCCTGTCTCCTTTTCTTCCTCCTTTTCCCCTATCGTCGGCGTCGCGGTGACTGTGCTGGTCGGCAATGCGGACGGAGGGGAGGAAGTCAGTGACCCGACGTCCACGGGTGTCTCCTCCTTACCCACAGATTTTCGAGACCGCCCCCGTCCCCGGCGTACCACCTCCTCCTCCTCGTCCTCCTCTGCTCCCTCCTCCATTTCCCACTCCTCCCCTTCTCCGCTCTCCGTCTCCTCTCCCTCCCCCTCTTCTGTCTCTTTCCCTTCCAAGAGCTCTTGTTGCCTCTGAGCATATGCCTCGTCGTCTGAAAAGTCCTCCTCCTCTTGCACCACCCGTGCCGTGCCCCCCGCGCCCGGCAAAAAAATCGGAGGCACACCTCTTAACACACCCAGCTCCTCTTCGTCTTCGTCTCCCACCAGCTCCTCCTCCTCCGTTTTCTTAGCGTCCTTTTCTGCATTCTCGACACCAACAACCTCATCTTCCTTCACATTCCCCTCTTTTTCTTCTCCTTCCTCTCTCCCTTCCTCTTTGGGCCCCTTTTGTACCCCCTCCACCAGGACTTCTCCTAACCGCTCCCTCAAGTCCTCCTCCTGTCCTTCCAAGTAGTCTCTCACCCTCACCGTTCCCCCTGCCTGGCCTGCCAACGCCACCAGACAAGCCACCCACTCCCTCGCCCCTTTCCTCCCCCCCTTCCTCCTTCGTCGCCCTCCCACACCAGCGTCCAAGGCCCGGATCCCTTTCAAGAGCTCCACCAGTTCCACGTCCCCCCCATTGATCCAACGGCGGACGACAAGGGAAAGCTCAGGGTCCAATTTCCGAGGAAATCGGCTTTCTCCTTCTAGAAGGTACCCAAGCCCCCAGCGACAGTGACCCAGCGCTTCATACTCACACTTGGCATCGATGGCTGCCGGGCGTTGCAGAAGCAACTGCGCGAGTTCTGGGTTCTGTTGGGGAAGACCCTGAGCACGGAGGAGGGAACAAAGGGCATTTCTGTCCAATTTGTGCTCAAAAAAGGAAGGGGCTGACGAAGAGGAAGAAGGAGATGGATTTCGAAACAACAGGGTGTACACAGCCTTCTCGCGCGTGTAACGGACAGAGGCAACCCGCCCGGCAAACGCTCCCACGCCTGGAAAATGCTTCACGACTCGAAGACGTAGGAAAGGGTCCACGTCTTTGGGCATCCGCTCCCGAATGCAATCCTCGCAGAACCAATATTCTTTCTCCTTCCCTTGTTCGGACACGTTGCGGTTGGGATGCAAGACAGGCATTTTCACGCAGTCCGGATGGAAGGACGCGTCGCACCGGTTGCACTGCTGAGGGGACACCTGCCGCCATTCCTTGATCCCGCCCACCAACGTAACTTCCACAGACTGCGGGTACGGGTCTCGACAAACCTTGCAAGTGGTGTCCAACCCCAGTTCCTCCAGGGGGGGGGCATCCACGTCCAGGACCCACTGCAAAAGAAGCCGGTCAAAACGAGCCACCAACCGATCCGCATCGTGCAGAATCACGTCGTTTTCGGGATTGAAGAGGGCACAATTGATGAATACCCGCCGAACGTCCGCGGCGAATCGCCCCACCGAGTCATCGTATTGCCCATTTCGCAAGTTCCGTGTCACATCCATCAGACCCAACGGACGCGCTACCACCTCCCCGTAACCCTCCACGTGCGGTTGATACTTAAACAAGCTTCCTCCTTTAGCCTGCATCAGAGCTTGTAGGATAGCGTAGCATCGTCGGATGATCTCGGCTTTGGCCTCAAAATCCTCGGGCGTTATGTCCCTGTAGGCATCGATGTCCTCCTCGTCCTCCTCCTCTTCCTCCTCCTCCTCGTCTTCTTCGTCTTCCTCTTCCTCTTCCTCTCCACCTTTCGTCAATATCCCCATACCATCCTCTTCCTCTTTTCCTTCCACGGTCTCACATTCTTCCCTTTCTGCCCCGAGCCCTAACGAAGACCGCCGGCGTTTCCTTTTCTCTTTCTTCCCTCCCCTGCTTCCTCCCTCTTTTTCCGCCGAGGACCTTCGGGACTCGCTGTCCAAAGAATCAGTCTCAAAACTCGCGGTGGAACACGCCAGAGAGACGCCATTATTCCCCCCCCCTTCTGTACCTCCCAGGGAGGGCGAGGCAGGGAGGGACGGCACGGTGGACGACGCAAGTTGCGGGAGTCCGTCGCCTGTGGTCGATGTCACGGAGGGGGCACTCATAGACGCGATCGATTCGCTAGTCATAGCCCTGTTCAAAGAAGAGGGAATTGCAGGGGTGCCAGATACCTTCTGCAATTCTTCTCCATCCTGCTTGATTTCCCCTTCTCCTGCTCCGCCACCCACGCCTGATCTACTGTCTCCTACTCTTATCTTTCCTCCCGCTCCCTCCACGCTGGAGGGTGACTGCCAGTGCTCCTGCATGTCCTTTTCCGCCTCCTCCTCTTCTTCCTCCTCCTGCTGCGGTGCTTGCGGCGGCCGTTGCTCTCCTCCCCGCTGCATGGAACCAGCGATGGGGTCGGTCTCCAACTCTTTCCAGATACCGCCCTCGCCCAAATTACTTTGGTACATATCCAACGCGGTCATGGCCTTCTCCACCGCTTGCTTGATCGCCTCCAGCCACCCTTTCTTGTTTTGATTCTCTCCTTCCTCCCGAAACGGGGCTAGGATCCTGGAGGCCTCCTGTACGGCCGTTAACACCCCCACCCCCACCTCTCCTTCCCTCCTTTCCACCGCCGAAAGCGCCCGCCCCACATGTTCGTCCACCCAGGGTCCCCATCGTCCTTCGTCCTTCGTGCCTCGTCCGGACGACACCGAA